>NC_073695.1:108567532-108867966 GCF_029784165.1 Wyeomyia smithii | reverse complement strand
GTCTCTGTCTCTCACTCTGAGTATCTCTAGTAAGGTCTACACACCCAGAAAGCTTCATTAGAATTTGAGAGAGTGCTACCAATATCTGGTTAAGTTTACGCGAAATCCTCCCAAAGTGAAAAGTGCGGCACAGAGAAGCAATCTTTTACATTTACACTAAAGGTTTCGGAGTTTATGCGGATTTTTCAAAAAAAGTAGTTTTCTACGCGGTTTTCACTGATTTTTCGTGTTTCGCTTATTAGGAATGCCCGATGAGGTTACTGAATTTGCACTGATTTTATTTAACTTTTTAAATTTTTCCTTGATATTCAGCTCGATTCACAGGTGGAAACAACACTGCTATTAATTCTTTTTCGAAAGTATATAGCAGAAATGATTGAAAGCTTTTAGCAAATGCAGTTTTTTACGCGGATTTCGTAGTTTGCGCGGTTTTTATTCACGCGGATTTCGGAATTTACGCAACGCGATTTTTTTACACGCTATGTACCCCCCGCTTTTGTTTGAAACGGGACCGAATACGAGCATGCTTATAAAGTACATAGTTATCAAATTTTTAATTATTTTATTGCCATAAAATTCAACTAAATCATCAATTTGAACACTTTAATATGTTAGCGCAGCCTACTGTCATAGTGCTGACAACACTGGCGCACAACTTGACACAAGCAGTTGACTTGAAAAAAAACAAAAAAACGGGATTTTTTGAGGCTCTACACTTCAGAGGCAAGTTTCAATACATTTCGCCCATTTTTTCGCGGAAATTAGTAACGATCACAATGTTCATTAGTGTAACTAGATAAGTATACTAAGTTCGAGCGGTAACGCGACTACTACGTAGCGGTAGTTGTGGAAAATATTCTAGTAGTTACCTTACCTTACCAATCAGACGAGAGTCGTGGTGGCTCGTGCTGTATCAAGAATTTGTCGCCATGTTGCTCGGTTTTGGGCTGTGTTTCGCCAGTTCCCCAGGCGTCTCATCACCCGCAAGTCTCCTTCGATCTGGTCGAGCCATCGTGCACGCTGCGCCCCTCTATTTCTGGTGCCGGCAGGGTTGCTGAAGAGGAGTGATTTCACAGGGTTGCCGTCCGGCATCCTTACGACATGACCGGCCCACCGCAACCTATTAACTTTCGCCAGGTTTGCAATGGGATTCTCTCCAAGCAGCGCGTGCAGTTCGCGGTTCATGCGCCGTCGCCATTCTTCGTCGTCCGTCTGTGCTCCACCGTAGATAGTCCGTAGCACCTTCCGTTCAAAAACTCCAAGAGCGTTAAGGTCCTCCGCGAGAAGCGTTGTCGTCTCGATCCCGTAGAGGACTACCGGTCTTATCAGGGTTTTGTACAGCGTCAACTTCGTGCGTCGTCGCACTCGGTTCGATCGAAGTGTCTTCCGAAGTGAAAAGTAGGCACGATTTTCTGCCTGGATGCGTCTCTGGATCTCTTTGCTGGTGTTATTGTCGGCGGTCACCAGTGACCCCAAGTACACGAACTCATCGACCACCTCAAGCTCATCACCGTCCACAGAGACTTGAGTTGGGAGGCTGATGTTGTTCTCCTTGGAGCCTCTCGCTCGCATGTATTTTGTATTCGACGCATTTATCCGCAATCCGATCCGTCCAGCTTCGGCTTTCAGTTGGGCGTAAGTTTCCTCCGCCGTCGCAAAGTTACGTGATATGATGTCGAAGTCCTCCGCGAAACCCAGAAGCTGAACAGACCTTGTGAAAATTGTGCCCCTCGTGTCGATACCCGCCCTCCGGATCACACCCTCAAGGGCGATGTCAAACAGCAAACAAGAAAGTCCATCACCTTGTCTCAACCCTCTGCGCGATTCAAAGGGACTCGAGAGTATCCCCGAAACACGCACGTAGCACATCACTTGCGCCATGGTAGCTCTGATCAATCGAGTCAGTTTATCCGGAAATCCGTTGTCGTGCATGATCTGCCATAGCTGTTCTCGATCGACTGTATCATAGGCCGCCGTGAAGTCAATGAAGATGTGATGTTTGGGCACGTTGTACTCGCGACATTTCTATAAGATCTGTCGGATTGAGAAGATCTGGTCCGTGGTGGCACGGGCTCCCATGAAACCCGCTTGGTACTGACCCACGAACCTCCTGGTTAAAGGTGATAGACGACGATTTCTTCCCTACCGATCTGCGCGTTCAGCTATCGTAGAGTTTCTCCAGCTGTGCGTAGAACTCTTCTTTCTCTACATCGGGTCTTCCTTCGTGAGGGCAGTGCACATTGAGGATAGTTTAGTTGTAGAACCGGCCTTTTATTCTCAACAAACACAACCTGTCGCTGATCGCCTGCCACTTGATCACACTACTCTGCATCCTGCCCAGCACTATAAAGCCGGTACCCAGCTCATTGGTGGTGCCGCCGCTCTGGTAGTACTGTGCCCTGCGGCCACAAATCCTCCGTACCTTCTCTCCTTTCCGGCAAAGCTCCTGGAGCGCAACGATGTCGGAGTGGCGGGGTTCTAGCTGATCCAGAAGAATCCGGTCGCCACCCGGGGCGTTCAGCGATCTACAGTTCCATGTACCGAGCTTCCAATCGTCGTCCTTATTTCGTCGCCTAGGTCGTTGCCAATTGTACCGGTCCGTATTCAATTCTTGATTGTTCGTAGTATTTTAATGATCGGCATGCTGCCTTACTAGGGCCGCGGATGCCTAGTCTCGCGACGGGGCTGCCGTCTTGGGTGTAGTTGGCGAGACGCCGCATTTCATAATTCAGCCGTCCGCTCCGAATCAGACGCTGTTTGAGCCGCCCCTAACATGGGGAACAGACGCTCGGACAAGCTGCCCTCCTAGGAGAGCAGCTCCCCCTTCCCTGTCAGCATACGACCAAGTTCCCACCGGTTCACCGATCTTCCCTTGGTTGCTCGTATCCCAGTCGGTACCACGTGGAGGTAGGGATATGAGTTGCTGGGCATTATGCTTTGGACCACACTTTGGACCATTCTAGTAGTTACCGGTGAGAAAATATAAACAACACCGGGAGTTGAAAAATAGTGATGTGAAAAAAGCAAGATTGAAATGTTTCAAAGGTTTCACAGCAAAACCAAATGTGCAAACTGATTAAATTGGATGTTCTGGTGCTAGTTTTGCCGTTATACAATGAATATTTGCGAGTTAGTCAACAAATTAACGATATTTTATGAGGCATTCCCAAAATGCGGTAATATGCAGAAGGAAGCCATCAGTCCTCCCATGCTTGAAATCCCTCCCTTTGCACGGTAAAGGTAACTTAGGACATGAGAAAAGAAAATTACATGCAAAACAACACAAAATGGCGAATTTTTCATCGGTGACTGGTGCTGTACTGGGATGCATGATAATAAAATTAAAAACTGCATCAGCTTTTTATACAAAATTACATTCGTTGATAAAATGAGCAATTATTCAACCACAGTTCTAAAAAAATGTTCTCCAATTTTTTTGACACCTTGGTTGCGGAAATAGAACATTTTTGAATTTTTTATTATTCTTTTAAACGGATTTTGACAAAAGTAAATTATTATATGAGAAAAACCTTTTCTAAAACAAAAATATTTCTATTGTGTGAAATAGATGAAAAGGATGGCCGAAATCGTGCACAACGTTTATGTTGTTAGCGACGAGCCGCTGAGCGAGATTGGTAATAAGTTCGCCATTTTGTGTTTTTTTGACGTTTTTTCCTAAATTCTTTTTCTCTTCTCTATTCATTTTCACCTCAAAAAAAAAAATTAGAAAAAAAACATCGTTTTTGATTCCACTAATAAGAAGACTGGCTGAAACAGTTAATAATTTCTGATTGCATAAAAATTCGCTGATTGATCTAGGTTTTGTCTCGCATAAATTTCCAGGTTAAAACAAATTCTTTTTCTGATTAATGAAAGCTTGTTTTATGTACCAGACAATAAATTGAAGTTGCGAAGAAGGGTAGAGCGGGGCTAGTTGGTTACGGGGTAAGTTGGTCAATGAGAATATTTTCGAATCTACGTATCAAAAAAGTCGTGTAATATGGGTGATATGTAGCGGATAACCAGAGAAACTAAATGACTGAAAAAAGTACAGTTTTTATTAGGACGTATATTAAATACAGGTTGGTGCCAAATTGGCCATCAATTCTACTCGGTTTTCAAGTTGAAACTTTTTGTCTAAACAAAGCTAGCCAAATTGAAATAAACCTAGTTCAATGCATAATGAAAGTACTTTTTGTTAGTTTTGAGTTGTGTAAAACAAATTTTCGCCATGATATGAAAAAAAATACTAACATACTAACATACTAACGGGACTGGTTGGTCCATGCACCTTATCAATGAATTCAAGTAACCAAGTACAGTTATACCTCGATTATACGCACCCTCGATTTTACGCACATTTTACCTCGATTTTACGTACACTTTTGCCAAAAGTATTTTTAATTCAATTTTTTTTGTTCAAATTATGCATATCGCAGGATTCTATATATTTGACATCGTTCACAAGTAACGGGCTGTTTATATAGACTGGTAAATCTGCCGAAAATTGGGAGACAGTAACAAAAACACCGCTTCTGGGAAACAGCGAACTACTTTACAGTTGTGTACGTGTCTAACGTGTAAAATATATAATGTCATACGGATACAACCTCTGTTGAAGTAAATTCATAACACTTTTATATAAAACGTCTACTGTTGCAAAATAAAGAGGCTGTTTTCAATGGATGTCGACGATATGTGGGTTGAAGAATGTGTGGTCATACAAATACTCACACATATACTCACATACACACATACACACTTATACTTATACATACACACATACATATATGCACACATACATACTCGCATATACACATGCATACATACGTACACACACACCCATATTCATTGTTATAGGTAATTTCTTTCAAGCATTTTCCGAATCTTTTGGACCCATTAGAGAACGTCTATTGACTACGTAACGCAAATAATTACCTCCTTCGACCCCTTCCTCCTCCCATTTCACTCCCTTATTTGAATTATTTTTTTTGTACGGGTTTTCAAATTTTCTAACCTTCCTTTCGAACGTTACGTAATAATTGGATGTTCCCTTACAAGTTTCCGATCACATGAACTAATTTTGGACTATATATTTTTTTAAAAATCTTGCTTCGATTTTACGCACAATTCGATTTTACGCACATTTCAAAAACGAGAATGTGCGTAAAATCGAGGTATACCTGTACAGTGTTCGTTCGCTAACTGGGCTGAGGGCCTAGCCCAGTTAACGAATTTCGCTCGCTAACTGGGCTGACTTTTCAAATGTCGTGAAATATCGAGGGGGATTCGGATATAATGGCGCTAGGCAAAACTATATCAGCGAAAATTTGAAAATGTTTTAAACAAATACACTAAAAATTCTGATTGATGAACAAAAAATGAGAAAAAATAAATTGTTGGCCTCGCGTGTGCTTTATTCGCATTAAACGTTGCCTGGAAACAGTTCTTTTCATTAAATATTTATTCGACCTGGAAACCAGTAGGTGGATATCTAGTGGATCGCATATGTGATAACAACCAAAATCCATTGAACTGAAAAAATCAATCTCAATTTACTATTCATGTGCCCCTATCTCGTTTTGACAGCAATATGAAAAACGCTGATTTTTGACGTTCATCTGCTTTTTAACTGGGCTATAGCCCAGTTAGCGGACGCCCAGTTAAAAAGCAGCCCAGTTAAACAGCACCCAGTTAGCGAACAGTTACTGTATATGCAATTCCAGGAACGACGCATTTCGTGATGCATACTAAAACCAAACGAAAACAACATGTGTTCGCTTAGCAAAACCGTTTAGTTTAAAAGATAAAAAATTTGGTTAAATTTTCATTTCGTCGTCATTTTTATGAATGTTTCAGTGGACACTATAAATGCCGAGTTATGATCTGAAATAATTATAACCTACACTAATGCATCGACAAATGCCTCCTATCCGACGAAAATTTCATCGAATGCAAGTTTTCAACAACAAAAAAACTAATGAGCCTTTGGTAGTATGCTTGTGATTGCAGATGCGAATCTAGAAATCGGCGCCGGTTTCCAAATTTATCCATGTTGTCTTTGATTTAGTGTTCAATCAAACCATTAGACAGATTTCATCATATAGGGGAACTGCTCCATTATTCATCTCATTAAGCCGATATTCACGAAGAATGCACGGATTAAACACCAAATTTTCACAGAATCATTGAACAAACAAACTAAATATGCTTACGTACTCTTATGGAATCGTTTAGCACTGTATAGTTAGTAAAATTAGCTAGATTTATTCTAAATTTTGTAAAACAAAACCATTTTTCACAACGCTTCCTTATCCATCTCAAAACTTGAATCAATTATTCATCTCATGACGCCCCCATATTCATCACACTGTTAATCATGAATGAAATACATCATCATGAATGAACGTAGCCGCAGCCCGTCGTATTAGGTTACCTAAATATCCGCTCAGGGGAGGAGGCAAGGGTTACGAATGAGGAACTCATCGTGATCGCCAAATCCCTAAAGGTGAGCAAGGCACCGGGACCGGATGGTATCCCTAACCTGGCGATCAGGCTGGCGATAAAAACGGCCCCCTGGCTGTTCAGGGCAGTCATGCAGAGGTGCCTGGATGACTGTCTCTTTCCGGACAGGTGGAAGCGGCAGAGACTGGTCTTATTGCCGAAGGCTGGGAAACCGCCAGGGGACCCATCGGCATATAGGCCTATCTGCCTGCTGGACACCGCGGGCAAGGTGCTTGAGAGGATCATCCTCAACAGACTGGTGAGGTACACGGAGGGTGTACACGGTCTGGCAAGTAACCAGTTCGGCTTCCGGAAGGGCAGGTCCACGCTGGACGCAATCTCTTCCGTCATCAAGACGGCGGAGGTAGCAATCCAGCGCAAGAGAAGGGGAATACGCTACTGCGCAATCGTCACGCTCGACGTGAAGAATGCGTTCAATAGTGCCAGTTGGGACTCCATAGCGCTCGCGCTCAGGAGCATCCATGTACCGGTGTCGCTGTACAAGATTCTGGAAAATTATTTCCAGAATCGAGTACTTGTTTACGACACGGAGGAGGGTCAGAAGTGCGTCCCAATTACCGCAGGAGTTCCGCAAGGTTCTATCCTGGGCCCGGTGTTGTGGAATGTCATGTATGACGGAGTGTTGAAACTCAAGTTCCCTGTAGGGGTTGTGATCGTCGGCTTTGCAGACGACATAACGCTGGAGGTTTACGGCGAGTCTATCGAGGAGGTCGAGTTGACGGCCGCGCACTGTATACGCAAGGTCGAGGACTGGATGCGCTCCAGGAAACTGGAGCTCGCGCATCATAAGACGGAGGTCACGGTTGTGAACAACCGTAAATCGGAGCAATAGGCGGTGGTCAGAGTCGGAGACCATCACCTCGAAGCGATCCCTGAAGATCTTGGGGGTTATGGTGGACGACAAGCTCACGTTCGGGAGTCACGTCGACTATGCCTGTAAGAGGGCCTCATCGGCTATTGCAGCACTATCTCGTATGATGTCCAATAGCTCAGCGGTTTATGGCAGCAAGCGAAGACTTCTTGCCAGCGTGGTTTCGTCCATACTTAGGTATGGTGGGCCAGTGTGGTCCAGAGCGCTAGGTACTAACAGTTACCGTGGTAAACTGGAAAGTACCTACAGGCTCATGTGCCTGAGAGTTGCGAGTGCGTATCGTACGGTGTCATACGATGCAATCTGTGTCTTGTCCGGCATGATGCCTATCAGCATCGCCATCAAGGAGGACAGAGAGTGTTTCGACCAACGTGACACAAGGGGCATACGAGGTACCAGAAGGTCATTCTCGATGCTCCGCTGGCAGCGGGAATGGTCCAACTCCACAAAGGGCAGATGGACGCACCGACTCATACCGGAGATATCCGGCTGGGTCGGGAGACGACATGGTGAAGTGAACTTCCACCTGACACAAATCCTGTCAGGCCATGGTTGTTTCAGGCAATATCTGCACAGGTTCGGACACGCGGTGTCCCCCATGTGTCCCGAGTGCGTGGAGGAGGAGGAGACTGCTGAGCATGTCTTCTTCGTATGCCCCCGTTTCGCAAGAGCGAGGAGCAACATGATGGCTGTGAGCGGGCCTGGCACTACTCCGGACAATCTAGTCCGGAGGATGTGCGACGACCCGGACATCTGGAACGCGGTCTGTGCGGCCGCCTCTCAGATTGTTCTGGAGCTGCAACGTGTGTGGCGGGTCAACCACCAACACGCCAGTGGTAGCTAATTACCAGTCTCCAGGTAGTTAGCTAGGAGGTTATAAGAGTAAAGAGGGTACATCACGCACAAAAGCCACTCCCCGACGTAATACTTAACCGTCGTTCCGGGAAGACCAGGGCTGGAGACTGGAGGGGTTTTAGTGGGTCGGGACAGGGATCAGTAGGTGTCTGGGCGAGTGTAACTACCCCAGCATCTCTCCCCTAGTCTCATCCCCACACCCTGAGTTCTCTTCTCAGGTGTCTGTTTGCAGATTTCCCCGCCACCTTTAAAAAAAAAAAAAAAAAAAATATCCGCTGCAGTTGTTTACGTGCAAAACTGGTTACCTAGGTAACCACTACAGTGCTGTAGATTTATGTCAATTATGTCGGAATAATTCAATATTTTCGATATGATTCTTTCGTTTTAACAGGAACTGATTTGGCAACTCTTGATTTTCTTCAACGCAGTGAAAACAGATGAAAATACATACAGTTGAAATTTAATAATTGTAGAAATTCAACTCATTTATTTCTGCTAATTCAAGCTTGTTTTAGGAAATTTGAGGTGATCATTTCAAAGATTAAAGTATTCTTGGTGTAGTGAGTGATTCTGTTTAGTGATTTAAATGAAAAGTGGTCCGCTAGTGATGAAAAAATTTTGGTTGGCTGCTGAACGAAACCCGTTGTAGCCGTATAGAACGATGCGCGAATTTCGTTTTCTGAGGTAGGTGATTGAATTAAACGAGTTTTCGAGAGCAGATGCCCGACTATAATATCAAATTTAGTGCTTTTAAGTGAGTTTATGGGGATTATACTTTATGAGGAATTTAAAGTGAACTAAGAAGAGTCCATTCCATGGATTATCAGATTGGTTTAAGAAGAGAATATGCGTTTTTTCCTGTTTTCAATTGTGTTTACATGTTGAATGAGATGAAAATACAGGCTGAGATGAATAATGGAGCAGTTCCCCTACTTTTCGTCGGGTATGAAAGAATAATACGAGTTGTTTCATGAAATTTATGAGCTACTTTTCTCATGGTTTGAGATTTCGGAAAGCGAACGTATAAACAAAAATCCGGAAGAGGTTTGACTTTCGCTGAGACGCTACAGGCTGCCGCAAATTCAGTGAGGAAGGATAACTGAATTGTCCTTCCGAAATAAAAATGGTCAATTTACTCCATATCCAGACCAACTCATCGCATCTGAGGGGCTAGTTGGACAATTTGACATCAACTCAAAAAACATAAAATATCCGCAAAATCGTAAACTATTTTGAGTCGTTTATAGCTTCAGACTTAACGCAACATTTTCATGTAATGAGTTTTTGCCATAATATTCCCACAAAAAGTTAGAGAATATTTTGACCAAAAATGACCAACTAGCCCCGCTCTAGCCTACATCAAAGTGATTTTTTTTTTTTGTAACTTCGTTGAGAAAACCCAGAAAAACATACTAAATGTATTCAATGTATGCGACTTAAGTGTATTAATAACACTTGACATCTATCAAAAGTTCTCTACTAAATGTGAGAAGGTTAAAACCCATATTAAAAAAAAAATTCCTTAATTTGTACGATGATTTACTTTGTCTAACATTATTTAGTAGTTGTTTCTTTCCAAAATCATACAATAGAACCTCAAACTTTTGTATTCACATTCAATTATTCACAGTAATATCAAATTCAACGTGAAAAAATGAATATATTTACATTGGCCGAGCGAATGTTAGGAATTTTATAATTAAACCCAAACATTACTACAGCACCACAAAGCAATAGAATTCCACCTTCGTAATGAAAGCAAAACATTTCCTTTTCAACACTCACCCGCTTATAATCGTAGCAGTACGCCACATCCATCAGTGTGAACTCGTGCGGTAGAATTTCGTCTTCGTAGATGATGTCCATCTGGATTCTCTCGTTGCCCAGTTGAAGCCCGTTTTTGGTCAGGATGAATTTGTACAGATGGTGAATGGTGACGGCGGCCGGACAGTGCAGATAGGTAATGGGTAGCGTAGTGGATTTGGGATCGTAATCGGCTATCGAGTCATGATGATACTGTAACGATAAGCTGTTCGGAACGGAAAGAGTGAAAAAAAAAACGATTAACGTCTGGTTAGAGGTTTTCCTAGGGTCATCAGTACCTAATCAGTTCATCCGGTGAAAAAAAGTTCTGATCGTCCATGTAGTTGTGCTCCAGGCCCTTTCCGCGGCCAGCAGCGGACGAGTCGTCTTGGCATTGATCGGCATAGAATTTAGCCACTCTTTGGTTTTCCGACTTGTACAGCCCCGGAACCAGTTTGTACACCAACGATTTTAATATCCGATCCGGCCTGGAAATCAAGAGCATCACGGTGAAAGAAATGATTTTAAATTCTGCCACGCCGCCGTCGGCAACGAAAATGGAGAACAGCGAGGAATTGAATATTAATTTTGAAGTGCTCAAATATTCATCATTTTGACAGTTGTTAAAAAGCGAACTCGCTGCTTCCTCTTCGTCATCCGAGGAGGATACGGGTAGGTGTGATCGCTGGACGACAACGGCGGTACGGTTCATATTTCAACCCGAGCATTGCCGTGGGCGTGAAGCGTTTCCCTCTCCTTCGTTGGCAATTTGCAGTGAAAAGTCAAGTGTTGGAATTACCTTAAATTAGCCACCGTGATGGTTTTGTTGCTGTACGATTTACATTTGGGGCAGAATTTATTACTTTCCAAATATCGCACGATGCAGGACCGGCAAACTGTGGAAGAAATGAGACGAAAAATAAGCTATAAAAATGGGTTTTGCAGCGAAGAGCAAGAGAGAAAATATACGGAAAAATGGCATAAGATTTGCATATGGTACTGTCACGCAAACCAGACCCCGAAAATGGACGGGTAAAAACTAAACAAATGGCGACAACAAAGGATAAAGGAGTAAGGTTGGGTTACGGTAAGCTCTCGGGCACTACTGCAATGTTGAAACGAATAAGTTCTGATTTGAATGATGAATCAATTTCCCCAACATTCTAATGGCCCAAGGCTGTCAACTTCAAACTAACTGCGAAAATGACTACTACCAGCATCGCTGTCAGTCTGATCTAACGCTACTAATGTACAAACTGCGAAATAATTTTTCAACTGAATTTATAACCATAACTGAGGTTGAAAAGTATTTTTACTACATAGTCAACTCTTTTCGACTGTTTTTTTTTTATTCCGGCCGACTTGCTGCTTCTTTTGAGTGTACACAAGCCGTAGTTGCACTGGTGATTCAAATTGTGCTTGTTAAATTTATTGTTGACTTAATCCTGAATTTATGCAACTTGTCCTTGCCGTGAATGGCACACAGTGGCAGGTTGAAGCATTTTCGCAAGGGTCCCCACCCGTTCAAGAGCTGAAAACCCGTCCGACGGACCAACCTATGCCAAATTGGACAGTAACGGATGGATGAAACAGGCTGCGAAATGTTTATTTATGGCATTATTTGGAGCCGATTGCTGTTAGTTTCTTTTTTTTTTGCTTGCATTATGGAGAGGATGAATGGAAAACAAACAGAACCAGAAAACGAAAAGTAAACAGACACCAAACTTGGCTGTGTACACAGTTATATTTTTCTACCAGGTGACGTAATGGGGGACTCACAAATCTTAATTTTATTGCTTCTAGCTCACCGGTTAAGTGGGTTCATAAAACAATTTGGGACCCGGTTGTGTTGTTTTTTGTTATGGAGAATTGAGACAGTTTGCCGATAGGTTTTCACGCTTGGAGCGAGTAAGTGGGAACTACAAAGCGTAGTTTATATTTAAAGCTCGTAATGATTTGTAGAGAGTTTGATAAAATCTCCGAAAATATGTTCGTAGAAAGAGCTAAATGGAACTCCTAGAAATATTGTTTTGGTGTTTCGTATGAAGGTACAAAAAAACAAAGAGTTAAAACTAATAAAATTTAGACGAAATTTACAGCAAGTTAATTGTTAATGAGTTCCTGTAATGGTAAGAATAAATCATTTTGAAGATTTATATACACTGAGGTCGCTTTTTACGCGGTTTGTTGTACCGCATTTGAAAAAAATAGAGTAGATACACTTAAACTAAACTTATTTGATACCGCATACAAATAATCTTCCGAATCGAGTAAAAATAACCCGGGTTATTGTGAAAATATCCCGTTTAAAAAAAATGCATAAAAACAACCCGCGTAAAAAGCGACCTCAGTGTAACCTGCATTTTTTTTCACACAACATTTATTTGACACGGCCAATACAAATTAATGTTTTACGGGGCCAACTATATCTAATGCCTTATGGTCTAAAATATCTTATAAGCTAAAGGCAAAACCTGCATTTACAAAACATTATATATGGAAGACCAATTTTATTCGAAAATCATTACATCATCTAAGCAATTCCAAATATTTAAAATTTTCGGCCGAGAGTAGATAACTACGTATACGTCATAATCCTGGTAATGTCTGTGTAAAGATTCAGAGGATGCTCTGCACAAAAACGTTCACTCCGATTTTCTTTACACTTTGGTCTGAAAATCGGGTTGCCAATTGTTTTTTAAAGGTCACTAAACTTTTTGGCATAACTACACATCTAGTTTGAAGTTTGGCTTAAATAGAGATAATGTGATATTAAACCGTCAAACAGAAATTTCATCACTGGTAAAAATAATGTCGGCTCAGGCGATGTTATTCATTTATATATTTAATTTTCTACAAATTTATAACTCTGCTGATTAAGGTTCTGAAATAATCCTAAACAAAATATGCTCTTTTGCAATTTTCAGAATCATTTTTGATTGCATTATGCATTCAAACGAATTGAATAGCGTCATGTCATTCACATGTTACATTTTGTTACTTAACGCGATAATGTTGTACCACATTACAGAACAACAAACAGAAATGTTTGCTTTTAAATAAAGCCAAATCGATTTGTCCCATGTGTTTACTGAAAATAACACATAACAAACATTTTTGCTATGTAAGGGTCATGTCTTCACATTTCCTCTATGAGCGTGATTTACTTAGTGTTGATATGTCACCGTTGGTAGCAGAACACACAATATAAATTCTGAATAAATATTAGTAAATAATTCATTCATCACCAAACATTCCCTCTATTAGAAAAAGCGTGATTTACTGTCTCCATCAGCGCACTTGAAAATCGTCACGTAATAGCAACACCGTTAACCTTCACTTTCGCTTTCAAGCATTCGAGCAGTTTTCATGCGGCTCCCAAAGTGTTCGAAAATCAAACAAATGATTTTCAATTGAAGGCGAACGTTAACAGTGCCACTATCGATTGTCGATTTCAAATTGAAAATAACTTTGTCAGGGCGTGATAAGAGTATTTTTAAGATGCGGATTTGTTCTTTTATATCAGGCATAGAAACCTTTACTTTTCAACGGCCGCAAAGTGTACAATAAACAGAAATGAAGTATAGCACCAAAGATTTGCTTATAGAAAGTTCGTACTGGAGAATCAAACGAAATTAATATATTTTTCTCGGGAAAAGGAATCAGTTGACTCCGTTGCGAGCTTACGGAAGAAATGATAACACAGTGCAACATTTTTTTGCATTGGCTTCTATTTATGATTTTTTGATGAAGTTTAATGCAAAACCAAATTTTCCCGAGTTTGAACATCTTTCAACATAAGGGGAAACAATGGCGCCATTTTGAATTTTTGAGAAATCGGAAATTTTCGATGTTTTTTCGACGCCACTTTGTTTTAAAGCTAAATATAAAAATTCTAAGAGTTTGTCCCCCTATTATAATATCTTTTTACCCATCTTTTAAAAAAAATAGATCTTAAATCGGACAAAAACAGCTCAAAACGGTGATTCTACGGTTGTAGTATATTTCACAAAACAAAATAATATCGAGTATGTCTGAGCATTAATGGTAATGCGCTAATATCTGAAAGTGGTAGTCAAATTATATCTTATATTGAGTAAAAAAGTCTCAGAAATCGATTGATAGGTGTCTGATCTACGTAAAATATCAGCAACATGTCGATTTTGCCCCAACTTCCCTACAATACTAAAACAGGTTTATCTCGGCGTTAAATTAACTTATTTGAAATCTGTTTAATGTTATATCAATAGTGTGAGTGATACTCAGATATACAATAACAATTTGTCTTCACATGATCCTCTCCTTTCTGCGGGGAGGGGGTCGCATTTGACTTTATCGAAGACGTGATGATTCTATCTCATGGCTGTAGCGAGATTTTTATGTTTTAACCAGTCCTAGCCAAATATGCAACCCTCTCCCCGCAAAAGGGGGAGGATCATGTAAATACAAATTGTTATTGTATTTTTGAGTATCGCTTACACTGATTTTACATTAAATAGATTTCAAATAAGAGGCCATCCACATACCACGTGGACAGATTTTAAACAGGCGAAATGAGAATCCGGTGTATGTGAGTTTTAGTGTTCTACATTGTAAAAAAATTTGAAAAACAAATATTTATTTTCACGAATATTGATTTTTTATTTTGTTTTTCTCCACCTTTTTTTGTTTTTTTTTATCAAAATTTTTCTCTAGAAAAACAAAATTATTGTCTAAAACTTTGCTGAAACTCAACGTTCTGCCTTTGAATTCCAACTTTTTGGTTTCGCATTTCTTCATGATCGAACAGCCATCAATGTTTAATTAATCTTTTGCAGTTTTCATAAAAAATAGATAAAAAATCGTTTCTCTAATAATAATTTTTAGTATTTTCTTTACCTGTTTTTCTATAAAAAAATATGGTTTATTTTTTTTCTAGGCAGTAAATGTATTTGGGAGGTCCCACCTGTTGAACTATATTTGTTTAAGTTTCTTATATCGTATTTTTCAGTAATCCATTTTTCTACCTTCATCCCTTCACTTACTGCCTAAAAGAAAAATTAGAAATAGCTTGCTTGCGTGATAGCCAATAAAAATATAAAACTGGAGTGAGCGGAGTAAACTACAGTAGGTTTCCGTTTTTGGCATGTTCCATTTTTGGCATTCTCCGTTTTTGGCACTTTCCGATTTTATCAACAAAAGGATTCCGTTTTTGGCAACATTTTATAATACATAGTATACAATAGTTTATACAACAAACTGAGATGATTTTGACTCTAGTTCTGGGTTTAAACTGATTCAACTGGATCTGAAAACAATTTATGCCTGATGATTTCTAACGAACTCAACTACCAAGAGTACCGATATGCCGTAGACATATGCTTAGTTACGTGGGGGGCTGTTCTGTTAACGATTTTGTAACGATGGAATTCTCCCGCGTGGTCTTCTTGTCTTTTTTTTCTGTTTGTTTACACGCAAAGTATATGTTTTTCATAATGTATATCAAATGAAGCAGGCGGAGCAGTTCCACAAAAAAAGTCTCAGTTTTAAAATTTTTTTGTGAAAAAAATTTGTTTTTTCGAAAAATTATATTTTTTCCTGATTTCTCCATGTTCGAACCGGTTTTGTTGTTAAGGTAATCTTTAGAAGATTTTTATCAAAAAATCTTTTATAGATAATTATTTTTGAATTTTATTTCAACTTATTTTACAAAAAAAAATTTTTTTTCTCAAGGTGTGTAACTTTTTCGTTAAGACAAATTGTTATCTACAACTTTACCGAAGATGTCATACCGATCAAACAAACCAATTTGGCCCTAAAAACCTTTATAAACATCAATATCTTTCCAAAATAACATTTTTCAATAGCTTCTCAAAAATGAGTCGTGTTCCAAAAAAATAAACAAAGAGCACAACATGGCATCTTTTGCCCATGAAATATCTATGCAAAGTTTCAGCCAAATAATAAATGGTCGTTTAAATTGGTTGCTCGTTTCTTGTAGGATTGCTCATTGTGATTAAATTTAGTTCCCTTACAATGATAAATCATGAAGCGCAAAATTCAAATTAAGAAAATCAAATAAAAATTTATCAAAAGACTAATTGGTAGCTGTTATTCATCTAATGGGTAAAAAGTTTACTCAATAAAAACTCGTGCAGCTTTTTCAAAAATGGGTGAAATTTCTCTCACTAATGGGTAAGTTAAATTTAACGTGTATTTGATTCGAACTGTAAACAACGCACTGTCGTATATAACAGGTCTGACAATCTAGAACCAGCCGTCGTTTACAATCCCTTGCTTTCAAATGGAACAGAGAGTTTGACGTCAAAGAAGCTGTTGTACAAGCGCTGCGAGAGAATAAATTGAGAATGAAATTCGTTATTACTGAACGTTATATACGACGGATATTATTAAAAACCTATTGAATCATATAAATAAATAAATTTTGATAATAATTTTGAATTCTCAAATTGAATATATGTATTAATAACAAAAGAGGTTTCTTTTTTTGGCACAGTTCTAGTTTTGGCAACTGAAATTACAAATGTTGTACTGTACTTCTTTTTAGCCGCTCACTCGCTCTTTTCGTTTTACTTTTACTTTTACGAGAGCCATGTGTAAGCTTTACACCCCCTTTTACCGAGCGCAAAATATTTTGTTCTTTAAAAGCGGTGACTCTTGAGATTTGCTCGCGAGTGGATTACCTGCATCTAGATTCAGAAAACCAGTGAACCAGTGCTTTTGCTCTTTGTTTTCGACTTTTGCTATCCATTCTTGTGCGTACCCCTGTGCCTGTGGGTGAACTATGGCAAGTTTTCACTCACTCATTTTGAAGAACCAGTTCTTTAGATCAGTTCGTGAGCGGATTGGCAATCTCTAACCAATAGCACAAAATGGCATCTTTCGCCCATAAAAACATCTATGCGAAGTTTTAACCATTCAAAAATGGTCGATTAAAATGGTTTTTCCCGTGTTTTTGCGGAATTACTTTATTGCAGTACCCATTAACAAATTAAGCACCACATGGAATAGGCTGATATCTCGTGTTTCCGACGACCAGAAGGTTCAGAAGGTCAAGGGCTTCAGTGTAAAATTCCACGGTTACCTGGCGCTATTGAGCACGAAAAAAATTACAAACATGATGTGATTTCCTCTGTCAAGTGGTATTTATTGATGTTCAAAAAGTATTGCCAAATGATGGAAATGTTACAGAATTTACATGTCAAGTCGAGAAATGATCAATGTGTCAAATGATGCCATATAACATCATAGGGTTGATTCGGATTAACTTATGTCTCGAATCCGACTTTCTTCAAAGTTGCGGTCTTCAGCAAAGTTGTTCTGAAGGGGATCATGTGATTTTAAGTTTAGTATCGAATTCCATCACTATGTGGTGCTAGTATGCACCTAATTCTTCGTATTTTAATCAGCACTCTAGCGATTCTTACTTTCTATAAATTTGCAGTCTTCGGTCAATGCCAACTAATGGATGGTAATGTCAGCCAAAAAATATATGAACTTAGTGGGTATTGCTGAACGATGGATGACGCCACTATTCACATTAGGGTGCCTTTAAAATTTATTTAGCGGCAGGGCTTGAAATTCTGTCTATTTGAAAAAAGTCTCCGTGAAAACTACGATAAGTAATGCCTGATAGCCATGGCTGGGTTTAGGTGGTGGAGGGCGCGGGGCAGATATTTGCATGAAGCCCTCTATTTTTAAAAAAATTAGAGGTAAGAAAATTTCAAATTTTGAAATGATTCAACGCTTTGCTGGAAGGTGACGAGTAAAGAAAAGGTCATTATTCTGTCTTCACGTCTGACTCAGGACAAGAGGGGCCCCTTGTGTCGAAAGGCTCGGGGCATTTGCCCCTTACGCCCTTCCCTTAAATCTGTTGAAGGCAATCAAGGTTTCATTTTTTCGACTGATGAAAAAATGCAGTAAAATACGAAAAAAACCTGAAATGTTCGATATTGCTTTTTTATACTAAATTCTTAGCACTGCTTATTCGAAAAAAAAACTATTTCAAAGAAATTGTATAATTTCTTCTTAGGAACTTAAATCACTGAGTAGCTGAATACTGAAAATTTCTATGTAGTTAGAATTTCGATATAAATTAAACATTTAAAAATAAATGCACAATAGCGCCACGTAGTGGTTTTATATCCAACCAAACCGTTCATAAACTAAAACCCCTTTACTTTTTGGACAAGTTTCTTGAAGTCCGCAGTTTTCTAGCTGGTTGGTATTACGAGAAAAATGAAATTCAAAATAAAATACTCAAAACTACATACACACTAGCATCACGTTCATCCTCCTGAACTTCTTTGCTGGAACCCATAACTCTAATAGGTTGGATTACGAGATAAAGTAGGTTCGAAATACCCAATATTACTTGCAAAGTATCACCTCATGACTTAAATGACTGATTCTAGGAACTGGATTCTAGAACTAGACTTAACATAGTCAGCTCTAAGGTATCCCATAAGAGCCTTGAACTTGTTGCTACATGCAAAATTTTGTTCTGATTTCGTAAGATTTGTAGAGTAAATTCAGTATCATGAATCGAAACATAGAATATATCACCGAATTAATAATGTTTGGATAAACTTTGGTTTAGGGCAAATGACCAGTTCAGGTGCGCTCAGAAAATGTACGTGAGCCTACCCCTTTACATCCTCTACAACCGAAACAGTCAATAGCGAGCCTTGTTTACACAAAATTTACTGACACTGGTGCGGCAAGGTTGCTTTCTTAAGATACACCGGATAAATGGACGAAGCTGTACAATTTTTTATTCCTAATTTTTAATTCAATGTAACAAGTAATTAAGTGTAGCTAAGCTCGTCTTAGTCGATGTTTGCTAAAAGAATAAAGCGATCGATTCAATGCAGCTTTCATACTTTATTGCTCAATATTCCGTCAGCTTTTTTGCTTTTCAGATCATTGATGATCTGCATAACATTGCGTCAGTAACCGATCCCGGGGGGGGGGGGGGTGGAGCAAATTTCATGCACACTACCTAATAAATACAGACCGGCGCTACCAATGTTACTCACAATTTTTTTGCCCCAGAATAACCTGTCAGAGTCTGATTGAAATCAACCCAGGAGAGTTGAGTTATGAAAAGTGCCGATAATTACAGATACCAGTTTCAACATAGCATTAGAAAACATTATACTTGCGAGGAAAAGGTGTGTAATGGAGCAACACCATTGAATTTAGTTAACCAGGCACAAACATTTATCACTCCAGCCAATTTCTTCATCCATTAAAACTCTTAATAATTGTTTTTACGGTAGCGCGAAACAAAAGATAAAAAGAATAACACAATAATTGCGCATTGTGGAAGAAGCTATTATAAGTAGACAATAAATATCAAAGAACCCTGCAGGGTGTTGGAGCTGCAATACGAGGTACATTTAGAGTAGTTAAATCTAAACGCTTAGATGGTTATTCTTGGTCACTGCGTTTATCGTTCCAAGTTTTAGAATGTCAAGACTGGACTGAAGATAAATTTTTGGAGAATTCATCACGGGATGATACTGTGTATTGTCTTCGATCGACATCTCATAAATCCGATCCGGTTATTTTCTACACTTTCGGCGATTCCCAATGAAATTTGAAAATTGTATCGAAAAAAGCGACAATACAGTCGCAATTTTCTATAACTATTGGAAGTCAAATAATTTTTCAATGCGAGTGCGAACAGAACAAAAGCTTGAATTAGTGAGTGAAATAAATTCGCGCTAATAAAAAACAATCTCGCAATCAAATTTCTCAAAATTGTAATCTGCGTCGGCAATAACAGCCAGCAAATCAAATCTATTCCAAAGACTTCCGCTAACCGAAACCAAATGCTATCCCCGTAAACATCTGCTTCCAATTTATTTTCAGTATTCCAAAACAAACATCAAGCCGTCACTTCGGGAAAACAACAGCAAATTCCCCGGGCGGAAACCT
This sequence comes from Wyeomyia smithii, assembly GCF_029784165.1. Taxonomy (NCBI): domain Eukaryota; kingdom Metazoa; phylum Arthropoda; class Insecta; order Diptera; family Culicidae; genus Wyeomyia; species Wyeomyia smithii. The sequence continues at coordinate 108,847,970 of NC_073695.1, read as the reverse complement.
CTGTCAAAACTAATCAACGGAAAAGTGTGATAATCATCAAGCGCGTTAATCTTCTGCTTCGCTGTGTCCGCCATTCAGAACGTTTCGGGTTGGTTTTTTTTCTCTCTCGATGTGAAGCTACAGTTTCGACTTTCATCAGCCAACGCTTCTCGCGGACACAATACAGTAGAACGACACGGCGCGGTGAAAGGAAAGAGACTCACCGTGAGAATGAGCTTTCTATTGAGAGACTAATGGAGACGCAGGTCAGCAGCTTTCGGAAGAGCCGCTGATGATGATGAAAGGGCTTTACCGATTCGAATCGCCCACCTATTATCGACATCAGCCGATAAGGAAGGAAAAAAACTATGAAATCACGATTCTCAGTCGCTCCTTCTTTCATGTTGGCCGATCGGTACGAGTGACGATTGTTATTTTTTTTTCTCGTACCATCATAAAATTATGCGTTGGTGATTACAAGATTTATGAACAGACTGTGAATTTCAAAGCTGACTTACAAATCCGTGGTACTTTATAGTTCATTGCATCGGGAAAATGATACTATTCCAAACGAAACGAATAACTATTGCGTTGATGTAACTTGCTGTGTGATATGTTCTGTCAATAACGGTGATTCGAATACTTACGCATGTTGCAACACCCGAAATAATTGCTCAGAGAGGTATTAGGATGCCAAAATTGGGCTTTCATGGTCTCAAATTCACCATATCATTGGGGTCGCTGTGAAGAAAAGCCTCTTGCTGTTCTTCAACTACGTCATTGAAATAAACCGAAAAGCAATCATCCATCGCAGGAAGACATAGCAACAAGCGAGAGAAAGGGAAGCCCATTTCTCACGCTTTGGCCGCCTTCTTTCTAGTTGTTTTCTTCATTGCTTTGTAAATTTTAATTAAACATGAACAGTGAGGAAAACTTTTTCCGAGCGCCACACGAATGTCAAGCCCATTCAACAGCCAGCACTAACGGCTGTTTTATGATGGTTTTTATCTACAAAAAGTCCAGAAGCAAAGCCTTCGGATGCGAAACTGGCGCCAGCTTCTGCAGGAATTGCAATAAACACTTCAAATGATTTTTGACTTACTCGATAAAAATCTTACGATCGTCGCGAGAATGTTGAAACATGTTGCGTACAGACCGGGAACTTTTTACGTGTTTTCGCGCAAGTCACGTTGAATCTTGTACGTTTCCTGTTGTTTGACTTATAACACTCGAAATCCAGTTGGGGGAAGGAGTAACAACCGGCCTTCCAGTTTCAGAGCGCGTTCTTCCCCAATAAAACTTGTTTATTTTGGAAGAGCTCAATTCGGAAGCTTGAAACGCGTTCTTCCATTCCGGCTCTCCACTTATGCTTCCCGCCGCGCGATACTTGCCGTAGAGTCGTATTTAAATCTTCCATCGCGCTTTGTATGTTACTGGTCATAAATTTGTATAAATTAGATTTAAGCACGGTAGCTTGATTAATTAATTACGCGAATGAAGCGTTCAACCTCTCGACGACCGGTTTTGGGTGGTCACCGTTGCCTTTACGGATCGGTGGAAATTTGTATTCACAAGATCGCTTGTTTGTTCGAGTTTATTTGCACCCATTTGTCAGGAGCTATTGTTTGCGCAACTGGCGGAGTCAGCCGCGATCCGATCGGCCTTCCTTTGTGATTGTGAGTCAATCAAAGTCGTCTTTACATAGGTGATAAAAACGAAGCGAAACAAAAGGGGCTACTTCGAATAATAATAAAAGTTTGGAGTGAACTTAATATTCAGGTTAGAGATACGGGACTGCTCGTATTCACTTAGCGGAATTTAGATTCGTAGCTGATAAGGTGGGTTGGGTTATAGGTACAAAATAATTTCGGTACCCGTTCCATGACTTTCAAAGAGTATGAAACCAATTTCGATGTTTACTGTACCTTGTGCATAGCATACCCTGTGCATTGAAATGATATCAAACAGTTTAATATTAAATATAAAATAATTTTTTTAGTCGATTCGATTCATTCACGACGAAGATAAATCCGTTTCTACAAAAAAATGACATTGTATGTTATATTGTGAGTAAATTTTGTACAAAACTGGTATAAACTGTCTTTGTAATGGTGAAAGTTTTATCTGTACTGTAATACTAGACTTTAATCTATAAAACTAACGTAAAAAATCGTCCAGTGTTTTCTATTTATCATCGTTATCATTTGAACATCATTTTTATTGGCTCCATATTTGACTCAATATTGTTCGGTTTTCACACCGACGGACAAACGAATAAAATTAGCCTATCGAAATCTTCAATTAAGCCTGGCGAACATGCGTACTATAATAACAAAAACATTGAACCGCAAAAAAAAACAATCATTTCGATCGAAAGTTGCGCGAGCTTCGGAAATTTTGCGACAAAAAAATAAAACCAACCTCGAATTTTACCCTATTTTATTATCATGATCACGTTATCCCTAAAGCAAATCTAACTTCGAAGTCTTCAAATTAATGTCAATTCGACAGACAAATATATAGATATAGTTTGAAACAAAAAATGAAATTCAGTGTAGAGTTTTCTGTTAAATGCCAAAGCGGAGAAACCCAACAAGGGATCGCAACACTTCTTGGAAGATCAAAAACTTTTGTTTACAATGCTTTCCGCGCCCACGAAACCTCGTCTGGTAACTCAATGTTCTTGGAAAAGTACAATTAAGGATGACGATTACATCAAACGGTGTTACATGTAAGGTAGCTTCAAAGATTAGAGATGAGCCGAGCTTGCCCATGAGTTCAGAACAAAGACGTTCAGAGACGGCATGTGGCGAAGCAGCTTATCTAAGCCCAAAGTCTACGCGCACAGCTGAAAACGAAAAAAGCAACAACACCGCTGTTGCTATCCCAGGTATGATTTCTAGTAGCTTCCAGCTCCTCCAGAAAGCGCTCCTACTAGTATTTTGGAAGCCTAGATCCCCCCACCACAGTCGCGCCTTTGCAATGCTCTATCAACAGCCTTCCGGTCCTGTGTTTGGGGTCGGAGATAGGGTCTTCCAGTTCACTACACCAGGCAAGTATCATCATTCCTCTGATGTTTATGTACCTGATACTCGCGACCATTTTAGTGAACCGCTTTTTAACGATGGTGTTTTCTCTGCAACATCATATCACCTTTTCGCCGTCTGCACACCATTTGAAATCAGCCATTACCGGGATGTACACCTGCAAGCCTTATGGAAGACCCCTCGGCACCGTCGAGCTATTTCAACCACTGACCTACAGGTCCTGTACTCGAGAACGGAGAAGGTGTCTTCCAAACCATCAATACAGGCATGTACGCACTCACTTTGAACGATGATACGTAATTTCCAATGTTTCCGGCACTCAACACTTTGTCCATTGCGGCAGAAAAAGTTCCAGGTCCAGGTACTACCAGAATGAGAGAGGTTTGCGCACCGAGATCACTCAGCTGCAGTTATTGTTAAGTAGCAGTGATTACGACGTGAGTGTTTCTACGGGAACGTGGCTCAACGCCGTTATCGACAGTGCAGAAATATCTTCCGATTACACTCTTTTCCGCTGTTTTCGCAACGAAGCGATTAGCGTTCACTCTCGAGGTGACGGTGTGCTAATAGCCGTCAGAAGTCACCTTAGTTGCAGCTCCGTGTCATTGAATGACTGTGATCGGCTCGAGCAAGTAGCAGTTCGCATTAGCTTGCACCTCTCACCCAACTTTGCTTAAGAACTACACACGCAAGTGCAATGCAAACATGTTCGGATCACTCGTCATATGCTGATATTGTACTTTCCAAAGGAGACTTCAACCGTCTCGCCCTAAGTTGTTTTGACGACGAAATTAACGGATATGTTCTTTCTAATGCATCTGTCGATCAGGAGTGCAATCTTACGGAAACTCTCTTCGCAACCGGTTTGACGCAAGTTAATCACTTTCGCAATTCCCTTGGATCTCGCCTTCGTCAACCTGCCAGACCATCTCGATCTTGTTTTGCCTCCGATTTCGTTGCGTTCAGTTGATTTTCAACACGCACCATTTATTTTATTGAATAAAGGTATCGATTCACCAATCTCTCTAGACGATGAGGACGATTGCCTAATGTATGATTATTGGACATGTGACTTCGAGTACTTGCTGATATCAACTAGGAGACTCTGCTGGCTCTGTAAATAACTTGCTTCGTAGATTTTACAGTGAACTGCAGAGGATTCTAACGGACAGCCAACGGCCCTGAGCGATAAGAAGCTCCGAAGGTCGTTGAAGAGGAAGATCGAGGGAAAAGTAACTACATTGCTGCGAGCGTTTGGCCAGGAGGTTGGAGCAACCGGCCAAACGGTGAGAATGTACATGGCGAACATGGGGCAGCCCCGTCCACTGGTCTCAGAGCTGCGGGTAATGACACAGCGGCAGCGACTGAATAAGTAAATCGAGTAAATTTCCCCGGCAAATCGCAAATCGGTGGTAATGGACGATGAGATCTATCTCACTCTTGATGGCAAAGACTGGCAGGGCACTTCGCATTTTACTTTCTCCACGAAGGAACTCCGAGGTCACATACCAAGTTCCCGAAGAAGGTACTACTGTGACTCCCAATCAGTCAAAATGGGATGTCAAAGACACTCTTTTTCGCTCCGGACTGGCCGTCGACGTAGAAATTCACAAAGCGAGGTGCCTGCCGAAGGTTGTGTCGATCAAAGAAATACCATGAGGGCGAAGTCGTGGTGTCCTGGCCGGATCAGGCGTCGGTCCACTGCTTAAAGCGATCGTTGCTGAATATCGATGTGGTAGCACAGAAGATATGCAACTTCGAACAAAACTCTGCAGAAAATCGGTGCCCAAGCTTTCGCATGCATTTTTTGCTGTTCCATCCTACATTGATTTCACAGTGCACAGTGTTCGAACAGTTCGCTCCAATAGTTTGAACATGCGCCAAAAAACTGTTTTTGGATCGTACACCTCGCGACTGTTGAAACTATTTGACCTGTTAGTTGATTTTTGATTGAATAATTTCGTTGGACTTCGACTAACTTCGGATGTTGGACTTCGGAAATCGAATTTCTCGACTAACGACAATACTGTTTTCTAGTACCGTTTTTATACCTAACATTGCAAGTAACGCATATCAGACGCGCTATACACAGCACTGCTTACGACATTAGGTACAATGTAAAAAAAATGATTGTCATAAGTCAAGATATTCAGTTTTCAACTTGGGCAACAATGAAATTCATTAAAAATATATGTACATGAAAATCGTTGCACGTATGCGGGTGGTACTGTACGATTATCGTGAAAAGGCACCCCCGGTATACCATCACCGGGGATTCTCTCGACATAAAAGTGGCGAGAGCTCATACAGTCTTTTTGATGACTAAATGGAATACAAGTGTAATAAGATTTCGAGTGTTAAATGCGTTCTCTCCACCGCTAGATGTCGATACTTAAAATAAAGAGATTTTTTCTCGTTTTTGGTTCTTCAGTTAAACAGATGTGGTGGTAGCCAAGTCGGCGAACCTGTCCAACGTCCCCCAGCTGCGTCCCATCGAGAATTTCTGGGCAAATCTGAAGCGTATGATCTACTCCAACAATTTTGTCTTGAAAACTGAGGAGGCATTGATAAATGAAACGAAGAATGAACTCAAAAACATGCTTGCACACATGTTTTCATCCGCCATAACGAATTTTCCGGTTAATTGTCGAAATGCCGCTCACAAAGGTATAGATTTTTTTTACAAGTAAACAGATATGAATTATCAAACTTAATTAACTGTCTTAGTATTTTTCATCATATCCATTTATTTAAAACAATCTTAAACGATATTGTGGCAACGAAAAGACGATCATTAAGTACTAATCCAAAGAACCCATGGTAGACTTACGAGTTGCGCAATCTTCGTAATATTCTCAGGAAGACCTTATAACGTTCCTTTCTCTCTGCGTGTAGTGGAGTCAGCATTCAAAGCTATGTTAACTTTTACTTTACTATTTTGAGACCTCATCAGACAACAAAAATCCAGCAACCGTATTTCGAATAACATGAACCTTCATGGCATCGAAGCTCCGACTAGCAGTGTAACTGCCAATCTCTTCACGACCTTTTTCGAGGACGTTTTGAGCATAGTGTCGGCAGTTCAAAGTTACAATGCATTCGGTCACGTGCCAGTGTACGACAGTCTCTGGAAGATGTAGCTGTTAAAAAAAGGCCAGATGTTGATGATATATCCCAAAAACTATAGGAAAGCTGAGCTGTGGCTCTCGCGTTACCGATCCCCCTTATTTTCAAAAATTCACTAGCACAGCGGTTCGCAACCATTTTTTGTCCGCGTACCCCTCGGAGATATTTTTCAAATCAATTGTAACCCCTGGTTTGGAATGTTCTCGCAGAAAAAGAGAGAGAGAAGAGGTAGATCATGTTGTGGTAGTCTAGTTCAGGTTTCAAGTTGAACTATGGCTTGTTTGATTACTATAGTCATGTTTCAAGAGCCAGGTTGAAGAACAAATAGTATTATAAGGAAAAATGGCTTTGGCCGTCATTGCTCATTTTTCTTTCGCGTACTCCTTGAAGGTTCTCGCGTACCTCTAGGGGTACGCGTACCCCAGGTTGAGAACCACTGCACTGACAGATTGAGTCTTCCCAACGGATTTGGTTTTCCGGAATGGATGGAGTGGCTACTCTCCTACCTAACTCATATACCCTACCATTCTCATGTTTCCCACATCGCATCCGGCGTACCTCAGAGCAGCGTGCTTGGACCCCTAATATTTAACATATTCGTTAATGATCTGTATGTACTGATCTCGTCGAGCAGATGATCTTTGGCTAATGATTTAAAACTCTTCCATTTCATCTCATCCTTGGCAGACTGTGAGGCGTTGCAAGGAGATTTATTTTTTTTGTTAAAGGTCAAAGAGCTATACTGTTCATAAACGCATAAGAGTCACACTGCCAAAAACATACAACTGAGTAAAACGCAGTAGACGGAGGTAAGTCACTTCATTTTTTTTTTCTGTTGAATCGATCAATTAAACGTTTAAAACACGCATACATTCGAGGTTGACATATATGGCAAAATACCTTCATGCCAGAAAGGTTATTGTTGTTCGGATTAGCACACAATTGGTCTTTTAAGGAAACTTACTATAATTTTCTACTTATTATTTTCAGTTCTGAGCTTGTTTTGCGTTCATTTGTAACATGCGACTGACCAAAATTTATATTTTTCCATCACTGTGATTTTCCGAGACGTAATACGTAATATGAAGAAGATTCTGAGGTTTATCTCAAAAGTGATGAGAATCCACATGAGGCTGTTATGCATTTATAGGTAGTAAAATCTTTCATTTTTCCCGGTTTGAACTCTAGGGCAAAATCTGTGTTGACCAGTGTAATCATTTGCAATTACTTAAGAATAAGTTCAGACAAGAGAAAAAACTGTTTTTGATAAACCGGAAAATAAAATGGCGGACTAATTAACAGTCTTGGCTAGCTATTTTTTCAAAATTTTTATTAGGTATGAATTCTAGTTTTTCCAGAAAAAGTAGGCAAATCGGTTGAAGAGTCAAATACGGCACGAGAAAAATTATTGAACAAACTAGATTTTAGTTCATAATACATAATCACTCTATGGACTTAAAAGTCTCAAGTCTGACATAGAGATGGCGTTGCAAATAAGAAATCCACTAGGGTTTCCCGCTTATATGAACTTCAATTAGCTACTAGATTAGTTTTAAAATTGTTGCTCGCAAAGTGATGTTAGTCTATTGCTTTGTTGGGTTATTAAAAGCATAATATTCATCAATTACATTGAAAATGGTAAAATAATTATTCAGCAATATTATTACACATTACTGGATCGCTAGACGTTGAATTCAAGGCGAAACGGTCGCGTTAGTGAAGAACAAAAAAATGCTTTTGCACCAAGACAACACTCCTACCCATTCTGCTAGTGATAAGATGGATAAATTAGAGAAATTACGCTAGTTCTCTACTCTCCGTATTTACCAGAATTAACCCAGAGTAACCCTTTGTTACGAAACACTAAAGGAGACATAGTATTTTAATGCGTGAAAAAACGAAGCAATGAGATAAACGCTGATAAATCACTCCTTCTAGAACAATAAAATCCTGAAAAAATTATGGGAATAACCAAAAAGACATTTGAAAATCAACCTTCATTTGGTAACGCTATATTTCATCCGTAAATAATTGGATTATAAATTGGTCAACATTGATGTTATAAGCAAATATTTCTAAAAATAGTCAAGCCTTATAACTGGTGCTCCCTATCCTATCTCACACCAGCTCAGTTCACACTTTCTCTTGAGAATATTTATCTTCGAATTGTACAGACCGGCGAACGGAGGTCCCAGCCATTAATCACACTAGCAAAATACGACCAATTTGTGGATAAAGCACTTAGCCTAGCATGCACTGTCGTTATTCCACAAAAGACATGTCTCATGACATGACTCTATTGCGGCGCAACCACCGAGAAACGTGATTCTTTCCTAAACTTTTGAATTTGAAGCATAAACAAAAGAGGGAAAAACCTTGCTCCGCAGCGGTGGTACATCGCATACACACTAAGATGTGCCGGGCGAGAAACGTGCGGTCCGGGGAACAACGTTATGGAGAACAAACAAAAACTTTTTATATTCCTTGGCTTCCAAGCATAAGACATTTTTTTCCTCTCATTGATATTCACCCCTCGCCATCAGAACCACCACACGGCTGTCCGCGCTGCCGCTTGGCAAGTCGTAATTGAACCCCGACTCGTATTGCGCGCAACGAAGCGCTCAAGGGGTACTTGTGAGCAGCACCGGAGCGGTGGTACACGGTGACCGCGGAAATCTAGAGCGAAAAGGCCTGCCTATTGCTTGTGCGTTTCCTAGTGCGATGGGTACTGCACACTGGGTGAAACTAATTAAAATTGTCCAAAATAGTTACAAATCTTCTGTGCATTTTTACTCACAATTTTTTGTCCATGTAACATTTAAAAAAATTATATATTTAAATTTTGTCCACGTACAATGAAATTGTTACTAGTGTGGTGTGTCCCCTCTCATACAGTCAAATTTTTCCGGTAATTCAAAGGCAGATAGATTCAAGGTGCCAATCATAGATAACGCTACGCCTTCAGCTCTACTGATTGGGACCCCTAGAGCAAAAACAGCACAGCTGTATGATTAAAGTGGAGTAGCGTGAATCTCATAATTCGCTTTTTTGTGACTTCATCTTTCAACGGCATCGTTAGATTGTTCACGAATTTCAAGACGATTTTTTATGTTAATTTCCGGACAACTTAGGGTTTTATGCTCGACTTCCTCACATCATTAAAATAAATTTTGTATTCTATTACATACGTATTTCACGTGTTTCTTCTTTAACAGAGAGTACAGCTTATGCGCAGTTTAATTCCCGAAAAAGTTCAGTAGCACTAGACTACTAGAACTGGAATTGATTCTACATAATTTCAAATTATTGAGAATTATGGGTATAGTTGCATCATCCATTAGCAACCGGTCCCAGTCTATGTGTGACGTTAGTCAGACAAAAGTTAATATATTTCCCCACTTCAATCCTAGTACTGTTGAACCCTTCCATTCGCAGTCCTCCACCCGGAATAGATTCCTTCCGCAGCACCTTAATCTGGACCGTTCCTTACAAGTATGTTGAGATGAAATATAACAGCTATTGGAGCGGTAAAGTAGTGCACACTCTATACGTACACATACGGTCCTGTCTATGGCTACACAGAAATGGCAACGAGAAAATAGGTGCTCGAAAGCCTAGATCTCCAATCTATGCAGCAAAGCGGAGCGTTCGCTTTTCCCCTCGTGCCATTTGCTGTCTGATGGTGTTGTACTGAACTTTCCCGTTCGTTACCACCCCCCGCTACATATCGTTTTCGTCTTCAAGTCTACATGTCCTATATCTGCCGATCCGTACGGCCAGGAGTGTGTATTCATTTTATTAAATCAAAGCCAATAATTTTTTATTTCTCATCGGGGATTTTGGCTGGCTGACGATTGCTCTCATGGAACGGGCGATATCGCACCGATTCCGGCATTGGTCTGCAGCCCACGTTCGTACCTTCCGGTGCGGTGCGAAGGAAAAAGATTTGTTGATGTAATAAAGAATTGGATTTGATTAGGACGGACGGTCGTCGCTCGGGTATCGATTCCGGTTTGAGGGGTCATTCCGTAATGCTGTGTTAAAAGTTGCGGTAAACATGAGACTGCTTAAAGAGATTGCCATAAATAGTGGTGATGTGAGCTTGATAATCCTTTTTGGCGATACTTATTGGAGTGTTAATTTGGCATATTTGATATAGATTTATTGATTAGACTTTATGGATGAAAATGGATAGTATTGCAATGGCAATGTTTCGCGAAAATTATGGTGCAGTCGTAGTTTAATCTCAATTGTCTTCAAACATTGACACTCTTCAAAATTATTGTTTAAAATACTGCACTTGGATTATGATTTCGATTAATCGAGATGAACAACGATCATTTCTAAAGTAGTAGTCTTACGGATGTAAGATGGCATGAACTTCAACAACTCTGCGACTTTTTGTTGGTCATTCGAATCCTTGTTGTCAGAAGTAATATAGAGCATGAAAAGTCCTCTCTTATTTACTATTTGAACTGATTTTCTAGTACTCCTCATATGTGGTGTTTTTTTTGTTCACAAAACATTTATTTGACACGGCACAGTATGTGCTGTTGTTGACGATACCAGAATGCGACATGTGATAGAAGCTGAACCATTATCTTTTCTAGAGAGGTTTTTTCAAATATCCATGACCGTTTGAGAGAGTTTTATAGGTAATGCATTTGTGTAACACTTTTAGTTTAAATGGCATTAATAAACAAGGTAGGACAAAATGAAAAAACGATGAAAAATGATTTTTTTGAAAAAGGTATTTGAGCGAATTATTTTTATCATTCGTTATATAACTGTCCTTTCTGCCAGAAGATGCTTATGACAAATAATTTCAATATCGGTCGAAACCACATAGAGCACATAATAGTACATACAAAATACTAACACAAAAAAGTTAATATTTTTAATGTATGGAAACCTACTGCAACATTTATTCGCCGTACTATGATATGGGTGGATCAAAACAAATTGAACCTACAAGAGTCTATAGCACTTCAGCTTGACTTCAAAGAAAAGTATTGACATCATGATTCCACTTGCTCCTTTTTAACCTATACGCTCTTAAAGTTATCGAAAACATAAAAGATATAATGAAAAGTAAGGGAAAGATGTATGGTGTTTGGCAGAAATGTGTTTTTTATGTGCCCTAACGATTCTTCCGAACAACACTTTCGTGTTAAATGCAACTAACAAAAGATAAGAAGAAAAGACTAAATTTTAAGCAAGTTCCATATAATTTACTTCATAACTTTGTACCGGAAGAAGATAGTTTTTTTTTTTCTACAACAAAGTTTCATATTTTCGAATCTTCTATAACTTTCCTGAATAAACCATTACTCTATCTTTTAACACAAAAAAGTTACTTTTTTATTTTTAGTATAGTAAACTTTTCATAATGATTGACAATTTGCGATTATATGCGAGTCATCTATACAAATAATTGTTCCGAAGACACTATTAAGCTAAGTGATGGTGCTTTGGCTGGCATCGAATTGCTTGGCGACATCACAATCCGATAATCCAGGATTTTCCCAAATCGTTCCTAGCACCTTCGAATGTAGCTTGCGATCCTCAGCTCATGCCAATCATAGGTATGCTGCTCATAGAAATGTTTGAAAACGCTTCGAACATTGCATAACTTCTACGATTTCTCGAACCTTCAAAACTTAAATAATTTTTCGATTCGCATAACTTTTTTTGCAAAGAAATGAACCGTGACAACTTCTTCATCCACTGAAAGAAGAGTCTGACTCGAAGCGAGCAGCTGAATAAGAAATGCGGATCCCACACGCTACACCTAAGATGGCAGCCCCATCGCGGGATAGGGACTTTAGGTTAACATCCTACTGTACCCGATAATAAAAAGTGACAGAAAATGAAGAGAGATTTTGAGCTGGATTTTTGGCAATGACCTTCAGCATGAAAACACGGACACAAATCTGTACATGGAACATCTTGACCCAGCAGGGCAAGCTGGCGCAATAAGCTAGGGAAGCTAGCCGCTGAAAACTCAAAATTCTGGGACTGAGCGAAGTCCGTAGGCCGAACACTGCTGAACTCAAGACAGTGTCTGGTCAAGTGTTATTATATTTTGGTATACGAGGAGAAAACGTGACTCGGGAGCGAGGCGTTGGGTTACTGCTAAGCCCCCAGGCTCATGCAGCCTTGATGAGATGGGAACCGATAAACGAAAGAATAATCGTTGCCAAATTTAGAACACGGGATAGAAACCTTACGATAATCCAGTGTTATGCGCCAACTGATGCTGCCGAGTTGCAGGAGAAAGAGAGTTTTTGCAGTCAGTTGAATAGTGCGGTAGAGAAAGTCCCAAAGAAGGACATCCAAGTCTATTTAGACGACTTCAACGCTAAAATTGGTTCCAACAACGGAGACCTCAAACGCGACATGGGACGCCATGGTTTTGGAGAAATGAGCGAAAACGAAGAACTGTTTGCGGAGTTTTGTGGCAACAAAACAACATGGTGATTGGGGGATCGCTCTTCCCTCATCGACCAGCACAAATGGTCACCTGGGTTTTCCACGATAGCCGAACAGAAAACCAAATTGACCACATCTGCAGATGCGGAGAGAAAAGAAATTTGGATGTCGGTACGACATCCGCCGGCTGGAGAATGCGGAAGTGAAAAGGGCCTTAGTCGAACAACTTGAAGCCCGAGCATCGGAGGTGCCAATCGAAAGAACGGTCGAAGAACAATGGTCGAACATCAAAAATGTGCGACCCAAGAATGGTCGAACATCACTGCAAGTGACAATAAGATTGGCAATTGCGTAGCGGACGAAGGGAATGGATATCGGATGAAACCTGGAGGATGATTGACGAGCGGAAAGACGCAAAAGTCAACATTGTGCGGGCACGGACCAGAGCAGCCAAAACAGCTTCCCGCCAACAATACGCTGGTCTGGAAAAGGCTGTAAAACGCTCTTGTAGACGGGACAAGAGAGCCTGGGCCAATTCCCTGGCCGATCTCCGCTTGTTGTATGACATTTTTCGCCGTCTTAGTGGTGTTAGTACGAATGCCAGAATGCAACTCTTCCGTGTCTCAAACGTGCCTCATCAAGAGAACCCGCAGCGTGTAGCTCCCGTAGTTCGACGTATTAACCGCGTCCACTCTGAGGCTCTAACATTAGCTGAAATTGAAGCGGAAATCAAAAGCATGAAATCCAACAGAGCGCCTGGAATTGACTGCATTTCAGCCAAGATGCTCAACGCTGACTCAGCCCTGTCAGCACAGATAATGCATCAGCTCTTCGACAATATATGGGAAACCACGATTTTTAGTAATATATGGGATGCAGGGCATTTTAGTAAAAGTTCCTAAGAAAGGGGAACTAACGAAATGTGGAAACTGGCTCGGCATCACACTGCTGTGCATAACTCTCAAAGTACTTTGCAAGGTGATCCTGAATAGGTTCCAGGAGAAACTTGAAGCTACTCTCCGTCGGCAGCAAGCTGGGTTCAGTGCTGGCCGATCATGCGTTAAACACATCACAACGCTCCGTATTATTTTGGAGTAAGTCAGCGAATTCCAGGAATCTCTCTTACTGGTTTTCGTGGACTTCGAGAAGGCGCCTCAACCGCGGAAACATCTGGAACGCACTCAGGCGTAGAGGCGTCCCAGAAAAACTGGTGCAGCTCATCGAAGTACAGTACGAGGAGTTTTCGTGTAAAGTGCTACATAAAGGCGTTCTGCCCGATAGTATCAGGATTACCGCCGGTGTGCGACAGGGCTGCCTACTGTCACCGTTACTATTTCTCATCGTCATGGACGAAATCCTAGTTAGAGCAATTGATAGCAGACCACAGAGAGGTCTGCCCTGGAATTCTCTTACGATGAAGCATTTAAAAGATATCGACCTGGCCGACGACATAGTCTTGCTTGTGCGACAAAGTGCTCCAAGGACTGCAGGTTTTGTCAATCGTTGCCTGCGATATATTATTTGTGCCTGGTGGCCTCACAACTGGATATCCAATTCGGAACTCCACTGTCGATGTCGCCAACGGCCGATAACAACAAGGATATGGGAACGAAGGTGGGAATGGATCGGCCACACTTTGAGAAGAGGAGCGGGCGAAATCTGCAAAGATTCTTTCGAGACCCACAGGGACATCGCAGAAGAGGCAGACCTAGGGGCTCATGGCGACGAAGCGTGGTCAATGACATCCAGGCTGCTGACAAGAATCTGTCGTGGCAAGAATTGAAAGCCATGGCACGCGATCGTCGACAATAGAGAAATCTAACTTCATCCCATTGTGCCTCCCTACCGGCGGCCATGGACAAATAAGTAAGTGAAATAAGTTTAACTGCCTGTATAGTTTCTACAATGATGTTGAAAATGCAGTTGCTAAAAGTGTCAAACTAATATTCGCAATAATCCTTTCACAATTGATTTGCTTCGGGCGTGGTTAGTTTATTTATCATTATGAAACTACATCCAGGAGAAACTCCCTAGTCATCATTTCAACGATTCAGTTACGTTCGGGTTTCTTTTTAATTTCCAAATGCCACATTCGACAGTCTTACATAAAGCGTCGTTATAAAGAGATGAAGTAGCTTTCCAGAGTGATGCAACGAATATTCGGTAACATTGCGCTTGATGAAACATATATCAAATGTGCATAGCGTATTGCTTCAATGTTTTGAAAGGTTATAATCCAATCGCTTTCCGCGTTAATCTTGTTTCTGCCCATTTTTTCATTATCCGTTTTGTTTCACTAGTATTTTTAAATCTTCATCAATCAGAGAAGGCCATCAACTCTCATACACATATGAAAAGCATCAATAACAACAACAAAAAATGCAATCATATGGCAGCAGCAGCCCATCCAGGGTTGGAACGGTGAAAAGAAGAACGAAGCAAAAGGTCACACCAGCCAATTATTATGAATGGATCTTTCATTTCACACACAACGACAGACTTGTGAGCATTCATTTAAACGACAGAGCGTCGCGTTGGCCCCTTTTGCTTGCTAAGCCGACCGAAGCTGTACCGCCCGTTTGCGGGTGCTCTCGTGTTTCCCGGGCTGACCGAGTACACACACGGCAAACAAAATATGCCCTGCTGCTTCAGAGGAAATCTCTTTCTCGGGTTCGATCGAACCCGACGACTCCATTCCGAAATCTGGCCCAGCAACGGCTTGCTTTGGGATAATCTTTTGTCTCGCTCTTCCTCACTCGAATCGGGCTGGGATTGAGTTTTTGGAAAACAACAATAAAACTAATGGGAACAGCAGCCTCAGCATCGCCACCCAGCACCGCTCCGTCATCACAGCCACCGACCGTCGTCTGGCGACCATTGCGTGTGGGTGGGGTTGTTGGGATGCTGGAAGATTTTTTTTGTGTGCTTTCAGCATTAGGTTTAGTTACCCTTTTGTTCGCCCGGGCTTTCTTTTGTTTGTGGCTTTCGAATTTATGGTAGAGCAGACCATTCGGACCGCCTGGACAGGTGTGCTACTGAACTGGGTTACTCTTGTGTTCGGGCTAAAGTGACGGTCAAGATAGCGAGCCAAATAGTAGATGAAAATGCAATAACCGCTGCTGGATTTTATGATAATATTTTCGTTGAATCCGTATTACTAATAAAACATGCAGCCTCATTGCAAGAGTTTGCAGACACGAAGAAATTGTGAAAATTTTAAAACTCAATGCAACTATGTTACCGTTTACAGTTGCTTAGCGCTTTTTTATTTGAAGAGCTGTCATAACATCCATACGTTTCTCATATAAGAAACAATGTAGCTCCGTTCATTTCAAAATGCACTGAACTAATTACCAGACACGATAAACCAATCAACACTGTTGTTACCCACGAAACGGTAGCCTGAGGGAAAAAACGGACCACGAAAAAGCATACTTAGGCCCCAGTAAACCATACATGATGATCGTTAAAACCGCGCAAACATTGTCATTTGTGCCGCCAAGATTCAATCGCTGCTGGCCCGTCATAAATTCATATT
This sequence comes from Wyeomyia smithii, assembly GCF_029784165.1. Classification (NCBI taxonomy): domain Eukaryota; kingdom Metazoa; phylum Arthropoda; class Insecta; order Diptera; family Culicidae; genus Wyeomyia; species Wyeomyia smithii. The sequence goes on along the minus strand of NC_073695.1, from coordinate 108,831,848 downwards.
TAACACCACGAGCGTCATTCCGGAAGCGCAATCGTTTCATTTCATCGCGTCAATCTTGACGCGTCGTTTCGATCCACACTCTGTGTTGCGCTTCTCCGAACGGATAGATTGCTTTTATTTGCTGCATATTTCAAACTTTTACGGCTCGTAAAACCGAGCTCGAAGGCGTGCATTAGATCGGATGGAGATGTTTTCTCCGCCATTCTGCACCGCAGTCTACGCTACCTACAGTATGCTGCAGTAAAATTCTATCAAAGGCAGAGAGTTCTGGTATCAATCAACAAGATAGTAAAAGTAGAGTCGATGTTCCGACTTTAGTCTAAGTTGCAATTCGACAATCGCTGGTTGGTTAATCGATAGTCTAGACTGAAAACGGTAGCGCACAAGAGGATGAATTTCTACAGTCAGAAATCAGTTATTGTAGTGATATGGCGATATAGATGAATATCTCAGTCGAGTGCACAGCAGGAGACGAGAAGGAATGTTTAATAATGACATTTGAGCATCATTCTTGTGAAGGTTTGAAGTGCGGGTCATGCAGGAACATATGAATGATGGAATAGCATGATTATATGTTAACAAAGAGAGTGCTGTGCAATTTAATAAAAAACGTAATGTAATCGACCATTTTTTAATTGGCTGGAACTTTGCCTAAATGTTTCTATGGGCAAAAGATGTCAATTTATGATATTGGTTTTATTTTGAAACTTGACTTATTTTTAAAAGCTATTTACAAATGCTATGTTGGTAATAGTTAAAAATATTAATATAGTTAAAATAATAAAAAAAAAATTAAAAATTAAAAAAAAATAGTTGTCTAAAAAGCTGATATTTTTATATGTATTTTTTACGAAAACTACAAAAGAAATAAGACTAATAACACAAAACGGCATCTTTTGCCCATAAAAACGTCTATGCAAAGTTTCAACCAAATCAAAAATGACAATCAAAAAAAATTGAAACTGGGACTTTTTTGTGGAACAGCTCTGCTAACAAGGAGTTAAAGGGTTATATACCTTTTTAAATTTAAAAAAATCGAAAAAAAATTATTGCATTATTTTTAAGTACATTTTAAGTACTCCTTGTGAACATTTTCAATATTTTTTCTGAGCAATAGGGAAAAAGTTTGAGCGATTTGAAGCGCGCCTCGTTACGGCCGCATAAGCTAAATTGGAAACTTCTCGGAATGGTGTTTCTCAACAAAATACTTTGCCGTGTTTACGATTGCGGTAAAACTACTGAACCGATTTTCTTCATGTTTTTTAAATGATTAATTTTTATACCCGAAGTTTGACTTTGCAAAAAAAGAGTTTTGATGCTAATTTTAGGGCTCGTAACATGTTTTTGTTTCGGAAAAAAAACCTAAATTAATCCACCTAGCGGTCAGACCCATCCTTTGTCATTCAAACTTATTATTTGTGAAAATTGATTAACATGGATGCTTCAATCCAATAAAAGTATATTCACTCTTTGGGTTCTAAAATATTGATGTTGTAATTGAAGCATAAAATATGAAATTTGATAATGTTAGTGCTTAAGAAATAGCGAAATAAAAGAAATGACTTTTAATTTCGAACAATTTCATCACGAGCGATACCGGAAACGTTCAAATAGTACGAAACCGCATTTAAATTATGTTGAGTCCACGTATATTGATCAAAGCAGGTATAGTTTTAAATAGTCTTTGACTTTCTTTTCGTTCCATAACTTTTGAACCACATATCAAGTTGTTTTGAAGTTAGTTGTTTGTAAGTTTAAGAGATAACTCGTTCGTATGACGCTAGTTATGTTGCAAAAGTCGTGTAATTTTTGAGATAATAGACTCGTTGTTTAAACAATTTAATATACAACGGTTGCTTAAGTTCGATTATAATCGAATGAAATGGGAACGTATAGAGTAGCCGGATTATGAAACCACTTGCTCAATCATAGTTCATAAGTTAACTCTTAACTAGCCCGTTCATCTGATATCAATATTGTTCAAATCGGTTGTGTAGTTTCTGAGATAATGAAGTTTCGTGATTTTCACATTTCGATACAATACAGACGAAGTTACAGTTCAATTACATTGAAATTCTATAGGGTTTTATGAGGCAGCTGGACCTCTTATTTGACACTAATTTAGTGAAAATCGGCTCAGCCATCTCTAAGAAAAGTGAGTGAGTTTAAGTGGTTTTGTGAATATTTTACTTTTCATAGCTGGATTTCACATTTTTAAACATAACATGCAAAGTAATAGTCCGATTGTAAAAAAAATCAATAGAGTCTTATGGGCCAACTAGACCTTCCATTTGACACCAATTTCATAAAAATCGGTCCAGCCATCTCTGAGAAACATGAGTGAGATTAAACAGTCTCGAGAACACGTTTCTTTCCATAACTTTTGAACCACAAGATCAATCTTTATAAAACTCAAAAGTTAAGGGTATTTCAGGTGGCCCGTTTATTTGAAACCAATTTTGTTCAAATCGGTTGTGTAGTTTTTGAGATATTGATATTTCATGATTTTTACATTTCGATACATAACCTCTGTACTAAAAATCCGATTACAATACAATTTAATAGGGTCTTATGGGACAACAAGACCTTTCATTTGCAATTAATTTCATGAAAATCGGTCCAGCCATCTCTGAGAAAAGTGAGTGAGAATAAAAATCTGCACACACACACATACACACATACAGAAAATGCTCAGCTCGTCGAGCTGAGTCGAGTGATATATGCCATTTGGCCCTTTGGAGCACTTTTATACTTTCGGTTTTGCAAGTGATTGCTATACCTTTCTAGGAGAAAGGCAAAAACGTTCCTGTTTGCACTGAAAACAAAATACTTTTGAAAATGATCGTACAGATACCCGGCACACTTTCGAACTAATGAAATAAAATAAGTTTATTGATTCCTGTGAACGAATTATGAACAAACGTGCTTTTTTTGTTGATAAACAGAACATTTCTGAATTTTTTGTGCAATAATAAAGATGCTACACGCTCTTTTTTCTCGAGCAAAAAAGTATATAACCCTATATGGCATCCCAACTGAAGATTAATGGAAAATATGCTTTAATTTCAAAATTTGCTATTAAGTGCGTAAAAACTTCACTTAACAAATTTGCGATGCTCTTTAAAAGATTGTATTTTTATATGCATGCAACGTTCTTCATATGAAAAAAGAGAAAATGATGTCCAGCCTAACTTACGTAGGGCATACAATAAAAAATTGCTAATCCTTCTCATTGCTATAAATAGTAGGTAAGTTTGAAGTCCAAGAAAATTTTCTAAGTCTTTTTCACTTTTACACATGTATTGCAATTCAATCTCCGGTTTCTAGAAAGCAGCCAGAAATTACCAAATACCGTCGAATTTTTGTTTCTTCTTCGGAAAAGATATTCAGAGGCCGAATATTGACTCCAAACATCATTTAGATGCCTAAGAGGGTGACTCCGGTTTCCCGAAAACAGCCAACAATGACCAAATAGATATTTCCGGGTCCAGAAGGATAAACACATACCGGAAAGATATACCGAAAACCGAGGTAATGCCTAGAGACCGAAAATCAGTTCCAGATGCCATTTTGAAATCCAATTGTGACTTCTGGTGTCCGGAAATGATCAAATACCACCCAATATAAGTATTTTATTCAGATCATATACAGAGGCCAAAAATCGATTCTAGATGTCAATTTGAAAACCGTTTCAACTCTCGGTTGCTGACAAACAGCTAAAAATGGTTATTACAAAATCTAGAACATGTCTTGGGACTGAAAATCTACTCGATTTCGTAATCAAAGATGGCGACTTCTGACTTCTAGGAAACAGTCAAAAATTGCCACATACCTACTAGTATAAGTATTTCCATAACTGACATGATTTTAAGAAACCTAAAATTAATCCAGAAGCCATTTTGATCTTTTTCTGGAACGCCAGAGTCCAGGCAGTTATTTCCTCTTAACGACAATTACCCAGGTCGACAAAATAAAACAAGTGCACTCCAGAAGCTCAAAACAGAAAATAAAGAAAGATTATAGCTACTCAACCATTTCCATGAATTTTGGTGGCCCTAGTCATTGCCAAAATGCGTCAACTTACGTGAGAATTCGCATAGTAATTGCTCGCTGGGTTCGTAGCTTCAACATAATTTTTACGAGAAAACTCATTTAAGTCTCTAAAAAAAAGTTAGTGGTTGGAGAGTCCAAAATTCACAGGAATAATTGATATTATCTTTCATTTTTTCCGGGTTGAGCTTTTTGAGTGCTCCTGTGTTGACCAGTGTTATTTGAGGATTTATTTTTTAAATTATTGGTACTCTTTTAAATGTTACATTGTCTGAAATTAATAACCAGTCCATTGACTGAAACAGGTTGTTAGTTTTGTCCGTTCAATTTAATTGTTTGTCGGCGGTTATTCGAATATGATCTAAACCATTCCAGGAGTCCTAGCCAACTGCTATTTTTGTTGCGATTCCAAGAATAATATCGATGCGACCTAAAATTTCTTCTCAAGTCCGTATAACGAGCTTCTACGTGGTTACAATTATTATTTCTTGCATTCAGTGAATAACTTCGAAACTTTAATGAATATGTTGATGTTAAATGGCTCTGAAAAGTCATGCTGCTTGTTGGTTACTGGGTTTTTAATTTGGAGTAATATTTTTTCGTTAACAATTGATTCAAACAACGGGCCAACTAAAATTTTTGATTTTTTTTCTATTGCTGTCAAAAAAGGTAGAGGTACTTGAAGTAAAAACTGATTTTATTTATATGAAGATACATTTATTATTAACGTAAAAATTGATGAACATTTGCGGGTAAGGTCCTTAAATTTTCGAATTCGGCTTTCGGGAGAAACCCTTTTCTGATCATACCGATCAACTGTGCACAGTTTGTTGCTTTCTAGTTACTCGAAGGAGCTCAAAAAACAGATTCGTTGGGTTGTATTTTTATTTGGAATGAAAACCTAATCAGTAAAATTGAATCATGATTTTGACAAGAAGAACGAAGTCCTTTTTTCTGGTCTTCTACTGCGAATTATTGTTGCATTCTGCAGAATAGTATACGCATTCCGAACCGGAAGCATTTTGCTCTTAAAATTGTTTAGTTTACCGTAAACACCGGATTTACGAGCAGTTTAGTTAGAACTATACAAAGCTTTTGCGCAGACCTTTTTGTTCAAAACGATTTTGAGCAAAACTGGCAGAAAGGAGAGAGGAAGCTTACATATACATATTCTGTGTGTTTGTTGTTAAATAATATAACCTCAAAAAAAAAATCCACAATTTTAGTTGCTAGTTTAGGAATGCAAGAAATGCAGGGGAAGTATCTAAATTCCAGTAATATGTTGAAAAACCAAAAAAAAAATGTATAATTTAGTTTAATCGCAAGAAATTTCATAATTTTTTGAGAAATTTAGTCGTTTTAAGGTCGGTTGGTTTACGCTAATACCCCTTAAGAACTCCGGATAGCATGCAAAATAGTCACGGTCACGATCTTGATGTATAGATTTCTTGAACAAATACGTGATACGTAGGGCTGGTATCGACATTCAGGAGCTCCGTTCAACTCTTAGGGTTTGCTGTTAACATTGACATCGAACGATCTCTTAAGAAGATGATGTATGATGTAAATATAAACGCGTAGAAAATTAGGTTTCAAAAAAAAAAAAAAAACAGTGTCAACCTCTCACTATCAATTCAGATTAGCGGTGAAACCGAGGTGGTAGACGAATTCGTGTAGCAATTGGTCTAACTGGTGCCTGCTGATAACGACACTAGCAGAGAAATTCGTCGACGTCTTATGGCAGGAAATCGTGGCTACCTTGGACTCCGAAGGACGCTCCGCTCCAATAGAATACATCACCGCAACAAGTTGACCATCTACATAACACTGATCAGACCAGTAGTCCCATATGACCACTAAACTTGGACCATGCTCTTGTGGTTTAGGAACGGAAAGTGCTACATACCATCTCCGGTGGGGTGCAGATGTACCATGACTGGCATAAGCTGATGGGTAAACCACTCGTGGTCCAAATAGGAAAAATCGGGAGGCTACGGCAGGCTGAATGTATCGTAAGGATGTCGGATGACAGCCCGTTGAAAATGGTTTCTCGATAATGACCCGACTAGAATAAGGTGACGAGATGCACAGCGAGCAAAGTAACGGGTGTTAAATGAAAGATGAGAATTTTTTCAATACCTTTCAGTAACTCAAATACAGAGCGTAAAATTTTCTTTCTCAAAGAAAATTGCTTTTTGGGCTCCCTAGAAACAGTAGGCGTATTTGGTTTTGCTAGTTTGAATTTAGTCAAAGCAAAGATGGCGTCGAAACAGCACGTGCTCCGCGAACGGATTGTACGGTTCTACGAAACGCATTTCCAGCAAGGAAAAAAGTTCACGGTGACACATTTTAAGGAAGAAAATGTACCTGTCAGTACGGTATATCGTATCCTGGGTTCCCTGAACGTAGAGCGGAAGGTCGGAAGTGGTCGTCCGGTGACGATAATGACGAAGCAGAGGAAGACATCGTTAAAGAAGCTGTTTGACAACAAGGACGCAACCAGCCTGCGTGACGCCGGTCGGAAATATGGCTGCTCCCACGTATTGATCCATCGGACCCTCAAGATGGAAGGAATCGTCTGCAGGAAGAAGACGAGGTCGCCGGAGTACACGGAGGAGCAGATTGAGACGGTTAAAACACAGTGTCGGTGGATGACCAAAAAATACCGCGTGACGTCTTTCGCTCTGGACGACGAAAGCTATTTTTCGCTGTCCAAAACGCATATTCCAGGAAATGATAATTACTACTCCAGCGACAAGTCATCCACACCGCCTGAAGTGAAATACAAGTTCAAGCACAAGTTTAAAAAAAAAGGTTATGTTGTACATCGCCATTTTCGACCGGGGCATTTCAAAGCCTTGGATTAAGCCGAGCGGTCTGGCAATCAACCAACAAATCTATCAAGAAGAGTGCCTCGATAAAATCCTGCTGCCGTTAATGAACGAGCATCACGCGGATGGGAAGTACGTCTTCTGGCCAGACAAGGCGTCTTCCCATTACGCCGAGAAGACGCTGGCGTATCTTGAGGAGAAAAAGATACCGTTCGTGCCGAAAGATCGTAACCCAACAAACTTGCCCCAGTGCCGCCCAATAGAGGATTTCTTTGGCTCACTCAGTGCCCTAGTATATAAAAACAATTGGAGGGCCAAGGATACGAAGCAACTGACTACAAGAATCCGGAATTGTATCCGGAAAATGGACGTAAGTGCCGTACACCGTTCTTGTGAGAGCATCGCAACAAAGTTGCGTCGAACAGCAGACCACGGCCCTTACTCAAACATTCACTGATATTTTTTTGAAGAAAATACATTATGTTATTAATAAAAAATACTGAAATCGATGAAAAAAAAAATCTCATTTTTTATTTAACACCCGTTAGCTCGATCAAGTTGAAGACGATCTTAAGAGAGCCCCGCAGACGATGTGGTTGGGGAGCTGCAGAAATGGACCGAGTTGGCACTTCTGGCAAGATATGGTCAATTTTAAAGTAACTCTTGTAAACTTCAATTTTTGTCAAGAATAAATGTATTCTGGCTGCTGATCAACACTTCATAAATACCAGCAATTGAACGTTAACAAGATATATTGTTTAACTTTGAATGATTGATTATTAATGAATGATAACATTGGTAAATAGATTATTCAGCCTTGACTTTTAACTAACCGACAGCCATTTTCTAGTAATTCAACAGTTCAGCTGTCACTTTTTCTGTGGTTTTCAGCGACGTTCGAAAAGTAACCAACTGCTTTACCTGGCCCAGCTGATGTTCTTCAGTTATTGAATGTCATTAATCTTTAATTTGGCTCTTTGCTCTTTAGCAAACCAAATCTTGATGAATCTTATTTGGAAGAATTAAATTTAAAATCTGCCTGACTTCACGTTCGAAGATCAACTTTTCCCAGCTTACTACTTCCTTCAATGTTTCCAAAATTTATGACGCCACACTATACATGGTTGTTTTATTCATGTTTCAAAATATTGAAAAAACCCTAAACTAATCCACCTAGCGGTCAGACCCAGCCTTTCTCATTTAAACCTATTATTTGTAAAAATAGATTTACATGAACGCTTCAATCCAATAAATGTGTATTCACGTTTTGGGTTCTAAAATAATGATGTTGTAATAGAAGTATAAAATATGAAATTTGACGTGATGTAAATGCTCAAAAATAGCGAAATAAAAGAAATGACTCTTAATTTCGAACAATTCAATCATGGGCGATACCGGGAACATTGAAATGGTACGATACCACATTTAAATTATATTGTGGCCACATATATTGATCAAAGCAGGTATGGTTTATAATAGCCTTTGAATTTCTTTTCTTTCCATAAGTTTTGAACCACATATCAAATTGTTATGAAGTTTGTTATTTCTAAGTTTGAGAGATGACTCGTTCGTATGACACTAGTTATGTTCAAAAAGGTCGTGTAATCTTTGAGATGATAGAATTTTGTTGTTTTATTAACAATTTAATACATAACGGTTGCTTAGTTCGATTATAATCAAATGAAATGGGAACGTATAGGGCAGCCAAACTTTGAAACCACGTGTTCAATCATAATTCATCAGTTAACCCTTAACTAGCCCGTTCATCTGATATCAATATTGTTCAAATCGGTTGTGCGCTTTCTGAGATAATGAAGTTTCGTGATTTTCACAATTCGGTACATTACAGACGAAGTACAGTTCAATTACAGTAAAATTCAATAGGGTGTTATGAGTCAGCTAGACCTTTCATTTGACACTAATTTCGTGAAAATCGGTTCAGCCATCTCTGAGAAAAGTGAGTGAGTTTATGTATTCTTCGGAATAGCTATGAAAAGAAGCTGGATTTCACATTTTTAAACATAACAGACAAAGTAATAGTCCGATTGCAAAAAAATCAATAGGGTCTTATGGGGTAACTAGACCTTTCATATGACACTGATTCTGTGGAAATCGGTCCAGCCATCTCTGAGAAACATGAGTGAGATTAAACAGTCTTCAGAAGACGTTTCTTTTCATAACTTTTGAACCACATGTTCAATGTATATAAAATTCAAAAGTTAAGGGTTTTTAAGATAGCCCGTTCATTTGATACCAATATTGTTGAAATCGATAGTGTGGTTTCTGAGATATTGATGTTTCGTGATTTTTACATTTTTAAACATAACCTCTGAAATAAAAATCCAATTACAATGAAATTTAATAGGGTCTTATGGGGCAACTAGAACTTTCATTTGCATATAATTTCATTGAAATCGGTCCAGCCATCTCTGAGAAAAGTGAGTGAAAATAAAAATCTGCACATACACACACATGCATACAGAAAATGCTCCGCTCGTCGAACTGAGTCGAGTGATATATGCCATTCGGCTCTTTGGAGCACTTTCATATCTTCGGTTTTGCAAGTGATTGCTATACCATTCTAGGAGGAAGGCAAGAAGTTAAAAAATTAATAAATAGGAGTAAAATATTCATGCTGAAGAAATAGCGAAATAAAAGAAATGACTTTGAATTTCGTACATATCAATCACGAGCAATACCGGGAACGTATGAAAAGCACAATACCAAGTTTAAATTTTGTTGAGGCCGTATGTTTCGATCAAAGCAGTTACAGTTTCAAATAGTCGTTGAATTTCGTTTCTTTTCATAACTTTTGAACCACATATCAAATTGCTATGAAATTTCTTACTTGTGAGTTTGAGAGACAACCCGTTCAAATGACACTAGATATGGGCAAATAAGTCGTGTGATCTTTGAGATAATAGACTTTCGTTGTTTATATAATTTAATACATGGAACAAAAATACGATTATAGTCGAATAAAATGGGGACCTAAAGGAAAGCCAAACTTTTCATTTGACACTAAGATTGTTGAATTTAGTCCAGCCATTTTTGGGAAAACGAGTGAATTTGAAAAGTCACCGGAACATGTTTCTTTTCACAATTTTTGAACCACGTTTTTAATCACTATAAAATTCACCAATTAACCTTTGATTAGCCCGTTCATTTGATACCAATATTGTTCAAATCGGTTGTGTACTTTCGGAGATAATGAAGTTTCGTGATTTTCATATTTTGATACATTACAGACAAAGTAACAGATCGATTACATTGAAATTCAACAGGGTGTTATGAGTCAGTTAGACCTTTCATTTGCAACTAATTTCGTGGGAATCGGTTCAGCCATCTCTGAGAAAAGTGAGTGAGTTTAAGTAGTCTTCGGAATATGCTCCTATGAAAAGCTGTATTTCACATTTTTAAACATAACAGGCAAAGTAATAGTCCGATTGCAAAAAAAATCAATAGGGTCTTATAGGGTAACAAGACCTTCCAAATGACACTGATTTTGTGGAAATCGGCTCAGCCATCTCTGAGAAACATGAGTGAGATTAAACACTCTCCAGAACACGTTGCTTCAAATAACTTCTGAACCACACGTTCAATTTTCATGAAACTCAAAAGGTAAAGGTTTTTTTAATTAGCTCGTTCATTTAAAACCAATTTTGTTAAAATCGGTTGAGCAGTTTCTGAGATAATGATGTCTCGTGATTTTCACATTTTCAAACATTACCTCTAAACTAAAAATCCGATTGCAATGAAATTCAATAGGGTCTTATGGGGCAGCTATACCTTTCATTTGCAATTAATTTCATGAAGATCGGTCCAGCCATATCTGAGAAAATCGAGTGAGATTGGGAGAGCGTTACACACACACACACACATACACACACATACGCACACACACACATACAGAAAATGCTCAGCTCGTCAAACTAAGTCGATTGATATACGAGATTCGACCCTTTGAAGCACTTTTATACCTTTGGTTTTTCCAGTGATTGCTATACCTTTCTAGGAGAAAGGCAAAAAAAAAGTTTTTCAAGGAACACTTAGTAAAGTTGAAGTTCGACGCATGTAGTTAACGTGGGAGTAGCTGTTACGAGTAGGCATCCTCATGACTTTGATTGTTGTAAGGACCCTGAACACTTGGTAGCTTAGCGACACGTTCAACAATACCTTATTTAATTTTTATTCATGTCACATTGCATATTGAAATTTTTTAACTCCAACACAACTTAGAAAAGATAACTCTAAGAACTTAGAAAAGATAACGATAAGAACGAAAATAAAATAAAATTCAAAAATAAAATTCAAAATTCAACTCTACAGTGTGATAAAATCTTAAAACAATATTTTGATATGATTGATTTGAGTATATTCATGTTCATGGCATTAAAATTAGTAAAATAACGAGATGTTATCGCTTGAACTGAGACAACTGACTATCTCAATCGTTTCGCAATTCCTGTAAAATCACCACCTTGCAAGGTTATTCGTGCGATCGAGCTAGAGAGAGAGAACCACACCGACAAATCAATCGAAATCATGCGATTGATTGTAAGCACTGCAGTTACCTTTTAAGGTGGTTTCTGGTTATTTCAATTTGGTTTTTAAATTTTCCCTTCGCTTTATTATTATTTATTCCAATGAAATTGAAAATGGTCATAATTATGCGTATGCTTTCATTACGCTATCGAAGCGAGCTGGTCCGCGAGATTTTATATTATTACCAGCCATGCCCATACAGTGCAGCAAGCTTTTGGTGAGCCAAGCTTTGCAGAAGCTTGACAGTCTCTCTATCTTAGTGCATGAAATCTCAATTATTATCGTCACCGTTTTGCGTGATCATTCCGCGTCAACGGTGGCAGCCGCTGTCGCTGTGCAAGTTTGCCGATACAATTCGAGCCACACTAGTAGAGAACGGACGTGGTGACACACGACGCCGAGAAAAAGGTTTACGAAACTAGTCGGTTTGGTTCGGTTGGTAGGTCTCACGTAGACTTGTGTGAAGGTTGCTGGAATTGTAGTAACGGATGGGCAGTATCATTAATGTCCATGCACTGCAGAGGGGTTCTCCCTAGGGTCCATACTAGTGACAGGGCTTGCTAACGAGTTCGCGGAAGATGATAGTTATCTTAAGTATTGTATCTGTAATATTTCAGTAGCGAAAATTATTGCAAAGGTTAATATTTGTTACGTTATTTTGAGTTTGGTTCACTAGAATGGTTTCAATCTTTTTTTTTCAATAACATTCAACAAAAATAAATAGGGCTGATTCAACGGGCGATTGTGTATTCAGAACAATTTACTTAATACCCTCAATAATAGCCAAACCTGTTCGATAATGAAGTACCAAAAATTAATTGATTGAAGGTAGTTTAAAGGAAGATCACGTAGAATATATTCTGTTTGTCTTTGAAATGAATCAGTTTAGGTTACAGCTCAAAATCACCTCTAACGAGTAAGATTTCGTCATTTGGATTTGTAAGAAAAAACTGATGCTTTATCACCTCATCTTATGCTTGAAGCACTGATAGAGATGAACGATTGCTACAAGCGAGCTTTACCTTCAGGACATCAAAATGGTCTATGCTCACGCAAGCAAACATGAGGTGACCTGTTGTAATGAGAAGTATGTTTATCATACACATCTGTGTGTGGTGTGTTCATCCAGGATTGAAGTATTATTCTGTGTGTGGTATGTTCATCCAGGATTGAAGCATCATTCTCTTCAAATCTTCTTAAACACACGATTCGAGAAACCAAATCATCACATGAACCGTGTTATGGAAAACATTTCAGTTTACACTCCCAAAGTGAGACTTATATCTCGGTAAACCAAGACTAAAAGCTAAAAATTACTATACTTACATGCATGTAGACAATCGTTCACAGTAGTAGCCTCAATTAGGTAGCCTTTGCATAGCGAGCATATTAAACTATCATTAAAATCTTTAACTTTTCTTCTACAAATTCGATTTGGAAATGTAGACAGTTGTGTTGTTGGTACGGCGGTAGCGCCCGCAGACGAATCACTGTGAAATGCGGAAACTGTTGACATTTTGGGCGCTCTATCGCGATTTAGATGTCGTGCTAGTAACGATTTACACTCTTTCTATCTGTGTCGCGCACATGGGTCATGTAAATCTGTGCAGCTCGCTTCGTTTACAAGTGCGAGGTATTTTCGCTGTCGATCCGCTGCCTACTTTTTCGATCGCCTGCTGGTTTCATTAGCTCCGCTAATTGCATCATGTAGCTGAAAAGAAGATGAGAAACCAAGAAGAGTTCATAAGTTGCTGTCACAAAATTATGTCTAATTAAATTTGAATTAATTTCCCATCATAAACTTTAACGAACGTTCAATAAAATCGGAAAGCAATATAAAATATTTCTCGAAAGTGTTATGCTCATACCTCTCAGCGAAGAAAACAACCTAAAATCAAAACACTTTACCGACGAGTTTCATGCTGAAAACACTGCCGAAAACACGAAACGAATACGAACGGTAGGCGAAGCACCACTACTTCATCTTTTATTTCGCTCTACACCACCAACCACTCTACTCTCTTTAGATCTTTGTTGTTATTGTTGGTTTGGCAATTATCGAAACGTGCGGTATAAATATCGCCCGTGCACTGCCGCTGCCATATAATCCTAAAATATGAAGTAAAACACAACACGCCACAGCCTGTTCACTTACTTCGCCACCGTAACCAACCGTGATGAGCGTTTGTGCCGATGAAAACAAACCGAACTGACAGCAGGGTCTTCTACACCGAATGCGAACGACCTGCGAGCGACTGCCTTTGCGGCTGACTGTGTGTGCGCGAGACTACTGGCCAAGACTACGGCAAAGACGGTGTGTGGTTCCTGCGGGCGAAAAGCCGATCTTGGCCCGGACCGAGGCGGCACCCGCGACACAAACACCGTTGCACACCGTCATGCGTATTCGGTAGTAGCTCTCTCGCGCAGTTGGCTCTAGTTGCCAGTATTTTTTGGGTTGCGTTTCTCCTAACAACAAAAAATTTTTTTACTCAATTAGTAGATTACAGATGTTTATCACACATAGTAAGTGTTACTTTAACTTCCGTTTAATAGACAGAGATCGATGTATATTATCCTAATAATGAATAAAAAATAAATAAAATTTTATGACTAATACCTGTCTTCAACCAATATAGATAACGAAACGAAGTTAAATGTTTGAATATGACGAAAGTGAAACGATGGCTGCACTGCGAGGCTGGCACGGTTCGAAATTAGACGATTGAAGAAACTGTATTTAGAAAATCGATAAAAAAGAGAACGAGAATAATTTGATCGCATAAGGCTACTGTCATACTGAGGCGTCAAATGAAGCGAAGCGTTGAGCGTTTGAGAAGCGGAATAAACAGAAGCGTTGGGTGAAGCTTCCTATGACATACTGGAGCGAGCGTCGCAAATGCGTTGTGTTGTCATATTCCTAGATTCCAGTAGCGGTTTTGTTTGAAGGAAATATGAATTCGTCCAATGAAGATTTTTTTGCTTCTTCAAGCACGAAAAATTACGTTTTAGTAAACATAGAGATTTTTTCATGAAATAAAATAATATTACTGAAGTGAGTTGCGCTACAGACGTAGTAAAAAATATAAGAAATTATTCTGAATTTTAAACCCGTTGACCCCGAGCAACGTTCAACTAGTTTATAATATCTGTTAGGATTTCAATAACCCATGTGAGCACAGCTAGTTACTCAGCGGCTTGCATTTTCGCGACCAAAGAAGTTCAGCATGCTAAATTTCTGGCCATTCGAATCAAAACTCAACAATATCAATCAATAATATCAGTGCTATTTTCCCGACGACCTGAAAATTTTTCCCGATAGTATTTTCTATCCTACTTTTTTTCTTTTTTAAGATTTAAGACCAAAATAAAGCAAATATTAAGTACCTGGCGATATCAGGTTTAGTCTGAACATGGATTTACTGCACAACCCTCTTCTAAACATTTTAACATTTTCTAAACGAAAATGTATTTTATTTGCTTTTTTAAATTACCAAACCAAAACAAAGCAAATATAAAGCACCTGGCGATAAAAGATTTAGTCTGAATATGGTATTACCGCGTACATATACGCGCGTCAAAACACTACTCGTTCTGTTTCGCCGCCTCTATCGACGCGTCTTTGCCGCTCCAGTATGACCGGTTTAAGCGTTTCATATAGACGTTTGAAGAAGTAGCTCGGACGTTTTTGCGACGCTTCTTGCTTCGCTTCATTTGACGCCTCAGTATGTCAGTAGCCTAAGGCTGATGCGAGAAGGTCGTAACGTAATCCAACGGAGAGGAGAGCGCCACGTCGAACGAGGCAAAAACAGTACACACAACCGGCAGTAGCTGGGATCGACCAGGACAGGGAAATTTCTCCGCGGTCTCATTGCGAAACATGTCAGCCGGAGAGGTGCTTCCATAGCTACACACACAGAGATTGCAGTGGTCAGCATTTTGGTGTTGGTGTCGGGTTGCACATGGAAAACAGGTGACTGTGTGTGTCGCGTTTTTTTTTTCGCTCCAATGCAGGGATAGTCCATCCAAGACCCGTAGTGGAGGAAAATTTCGTGCGATTTGGCCTTCACAGGAAGGTTCTGGAAATTTTTGAACTATGCCAACGGAAACCGAATTTCGTGGCGACTTCTGTGTCGCCATACTAAGACAAAAGCTGAAGAATAAGTCTTTTCCAGCGAAAATCAATTATGTATGGCATTTCTTGCTAATCTATTTTTGTTGCTTATATTTGATATTCAGTTGTATTATCGAATCGTGTTAGTAGGATTTTTTTTCTAATTAATCCGGGATTACCCCCTTTTCAGTGACATCGACTGCCAGAACACAGTGGCTTTATTTAAGCTCTGTTGTTTTTGGGGGTTTTTCACTGACTTACTCAAAAGACCGGGTGATGAGGACTTTTTTATCGACAAGAGAATTTTAGTGTGAGAAGTTTGTTAAGTAGAAGAAGAAGTTTTATTCCCGCTAATAATGCTCATCCGCCGCATACAAAAAATATTCCTAAATCATGAACGATTACACATTTCCGCCACCTCAAACATTCTTCCTCTATTCGCATGGGGTTGAAAGCTTTAATCGAAGTTATGAGTTATTGTTCTGAATGAAATGTCATAGAAGTTTAGCTGTTTAGTGCAGATGGGTATAACCATTGAGGTAACTACGGCTCAAATAAATTTCTTACTGAGCGTCTTAGTAGAATGAAATTGAATATTGAGACTACGGTTGCCTGAAAAAAGGGGGATCTATATTCCACTCTAGGGACTCCCATCCCTAGAATTTTTACTAATTGGTATACAGATTGATAGTTGAATGATAATACATATAGTAAAGCAGTTAAAAATAAAAGTAAACATTTGAAATAATTCGTTTTATTGGTAGGTTTTAATCAATAAAGAAGACATGAACCTGTAATAAAAAATGAATTATTTAGGTTATTTTTTGTTACCTTTTTCATTGATATTTTTTATAGCTGTTTAGTTTTTCAAGTTTATCTTCGTTTCTTTTCGAAGACGATGTGATTTTCCGTTGTTGGACAATTTAACAACTATTTAAAATAGTTTATATAAAAAGTTCAAAGGTTGTTCCGGTCTAAAATCTACACAAAAATATGTGTAATTCGGTCTTTTTTGATAAATAAATCAAATCATGACTCTTTGTCAAGTTCAATTCGTACAAAATGAAGAAAAAATATTGACTCAAGCTTTCTTTATAACAAATGCGGTTTTGAGCAACCTCCTTGGTCACTTTTCCTGCCGTAGAAAGCCAGTTAGCCTTTAACTACATCTCGTTGACAACTGTCTTAAAAGCCTTCTCGAAGTTCCGCTTAACGATAGCCCAGTATTTTCCTATAGAGCGGGAGCTCTGGTGTGTTGGGAAAGTTCATGTGTTTTGGCCTTTTTTTCGTAACGGCAAGATACCAAATACAGCCAAAACAGAACGGAACAACTGTGTTGCTTGAAGAGTTGCAACAGAAGTTTTTTAAGCACTCCTGCACAAACATTTCCACGTTGACGGAACTTTTCGCGATAAAAATGTTACTCTTTAAACCACAGGAACAGATGGCCTGCCACACGAGACATTTCTTCGCAAACTTTGACAGCTTAATGTGTATGAAAATCGCTGCCACCTTTCCTTTTCTAGTTGCCGTAAAATACTTCTGTACAAAAAGCTGTTTAAAGTCTGCCTTAACGTAAGTTTAATCATCCTGTAGCACGCAATCGAACTTCGTCAGTATCTTCAAGTACGCCTTTCGCGAGTTGTCCGGTCGACTTGTTTCTTAGCTCGATTCACAGTTGTAGACGACAGTCCCAGCTTGCTTGTGACATTTCGGTCGGAATTCGGCTCGAAGCTGCTGGCTACTCTTTCCGTCGTTTTTGTGGCCTTCCGATTGCGATTTTCCTCGATCCTGTCTTGCTGGTAACAAACGTTCTCTAAACACTTTTATTACGTTGGTGGCGGTTGATTTGGCCACATTCCACAATTATGCCAGTTTGGAGTGTGATTGGTTTGGATTTTCGCAATACGCAAGTAAAATTTTGATGCGTTGCTTCTTTTGCTTCGACATCATTTTCACAACTGAAGAGCAAATCGAGCATAAGGCATGATACTATACATACACATCTTTAAAATGAGTGGTGTTCAGTTTCCTAATGCAACATAAAAATAATACGGCAAGTTGAAGTTGACGAATTTTTGACCGTAACATCCTTTGAAATACACATAAAACAACTTACCCCCTTTTTTACGTTTGCAAAATTTTTTTAATTGAGGATGACCGTTTTGAGTGAATAGTTTTTCAAGTCGTATAGTGTTATTTTGTCCTTACGTAAGTCAAATTGTATGTAAAATGTTAAATATATTGTAGGCCCTGATGATTGTTTCATGAAAGGACCGAAACGTCGGTGATGAGCAGATAGAAATCAACGCAATTCATTAGACTGCAAGCCGAAATATTAATCCCTTGAAGTAATACAAATAGAAAAGATTCAGTTTGTTTTGTGTGTCTTATGACTACGCGATAAACAAAAAGCAACAAACTAAAGTAAAAACATATTTGATAGCTACGCGCTTGTACGCGGAACATACAACAAAGAACCACAATTCATATATTAATGAGACTTTAATCTCTGCATACGTATTGGAGGAGCGTTCAGGTTGATTTGAGTTCCCTTCACTAACTACATAAATATGCCGAATATCTCGCGTAGCGTCTCAACCCCTTCCTTATCATAATGTGAAACTCCACTGTTTTGTTCGCAAGCTCACTTAACTATTTATCACTTGGAAATGAAAAGGTATGGATCATTGCACGATAGAGTCATTTGACAGTTTCGAATGGTAAATTCTGCGGACTTTATTTTCGATGGAGCCGAAAGAAGTTTTCGTTCTAATGCTTTTCGGAATTGACCTACTGTAATGAAAAAGTGTTCACTACTAGGGAGCATACTTAAAAGACGTAGCATTTTTTCATGATTTTCACAACCCCCTCCCCCTCGAAACATTTGGTGACAGTATCTCAATCCCCGCTAAAAAAAATGTAGCATTAGATTAACGAATGCAATGCTGCATTTACCAGCTTCGAAAACAAACAAGTATCGTGTAATTTACATTGCTAAAAGGCACGCGGAACCAACGATGTTTGTTTTCAAAAATGGATTGTGTATTTAGACATACAAGCGATGTATTAGCAGAGCTTTCAAAAGATTGCAGAATGCCGCAGATCAAAAGAGTTTTATTGCTCACGATGCAAAGTTTTGTGCGATGTTCAAACGTATATACGAAGTGTACATGCCACTTGGACACGACCATCACAGATTTTGCTCAAATTTGGGGGAATTATTCATCTACTGTCTCTTTGAAAAAATCCCAATTTTGGTATCGATTGGAATACCCCCGCTCTCTAGGACTCCCCTCTTTATTTCAAAGTCACGCAATTTTTGTCAAAAATCACTTTTTTCTTTTTCTCACAATTCATAAACGTAAGATGTCCGACAAATACTGATAGATGATTTTTGAAGAAAATGAACCAAGGAGTCCAGAAAAAATATGAGTTTTGACCGGAAGTGTTACCAGATAAATTAATTTTGTATTTGAAAATTAAATTTACATTTTTTGGCAAATGCAGCCATTTTTATTTCAAATTTGATAATTTTATCGTGTTCCTTGGAAAATTTCACATAAGAAACAATTATCATTCCGAGGTAATGATGCATTTGCCGAAAAATGTAAATTTAGTTTTCAAATACAAAAATAATTTATTTGGCAACACTTCCGGTCAAAACTTATATTTTTTCTGGATTCCTTGGTTCATTTTCTTCAAAAAATCATCTATCTGTATTTTTCGGACTTCTTCCGTCTATGAATTGTAAGAAAAAGAAAAATGAGATTTTGAACAAAAAATGCCGGACTTTGCAATAAACAGGGGGGTCCCACAGAGCATTCCAATCGACACCAAATTTGTGATTTTTCCAAAATGACGGTAGATGAATAATTCTCCCAACTTCGAGCAAAATCTGTGATGGTCGTGTCCAAGTTCGTGCTTTTTCGTGGTAACTTCGTATGGAATGACCCATATGTAGTGTGGAATTTTTCTGCGAATAAATCGGTCTTTAATTATAGCTACGTCAATTTAATTCAACACCTCCCCCCTTTCCACCTCGTCACAGCTTGTCACTCCTTTCATGAATGCTACTGCCATAGTACACAATCGATTTATCGGTACAAATTAAATCGATTTATCGCTACAAATTAAACAAATTTTTCGCAACTGTCAAAAAAGTGAGGTTAGGTCGTTTCATGCAATGACTTTTGTGACCAGTATTGCTGGAGATAATCGCAAAACCATTTAAACAGTGTATATGAGCAATTCTCGCCGAAACCGGCCCATTGAAACGAGGTCTTTCACAAAGGAAATTTTTGTGTCTAAATGATTCGCAACCACCGATATTAAATTTGACACCAGGGACCAATATCAATGTGTTTGACGTGCTTTGTCAGTATTCCTTGTTTGCGGGCGAAAATTTCGAAAATTGATCTGAATGACAAGGAAATTTCCTCAAATAAACGTTTTTCTAATGAAATTCAAGATGGTGGCTACTTTACTTCTACTTCCAATGAAAACACTAGCATTCCTCTTTATGTACTGTTTTTTGAGGATTTATTGACAAATTCAAATGAAACAGATCAGTAGAAAGATAAAAAATCGCTCAGAATACAACTTTTTTAAACCTCGTTTGATCCCTTGTTGCATCAATGTGAACTAATCAAAGGGGTTTCCTAATTTTTCCACTACTTTTAATCATTTATACCCTAATATATCTTCACACTGGATGAATTGGAGATGGAAAACACTCGAAAAATGTGTTAAATATATGGGAGTATTTGTTGTTACTTGACTGGAGATGAGTAACGTTTGTATAAAAAAATTGACGAATATTGTCAATTTTTCATGGGTTTACCTTCACAGGTACTGACGAAAACAACCCATACAGCATCAATCACAATAAATCATGAGTCAGTAGAAACAAAAATTACAGCTCTATCAATCGAACTTTTTACTGTTATGGCGAAAACAATGAAGCTAAATTGTGCGGCACTTTGTGGACGCCGAGTATGCCCGTTCCGGTATCTACAACATCTTGGTACTGCTGGAAAACAATTAGAGCATCGACAAAGACTCGGTTCCGAACGGCCGACGACCTTGAGCGACAAGAAACTCCAAAGGATGCTGAAAAGGGAGACCGGGGGAAAAGTGGCTGCATCGCTGCGTGTGATTAGCCAGGAGATCGGTGCAACCGGCCAAACAGTGAAAAACTACCTGGCAAACATGGGCATACATGTCAGGAAGCGGAAGCCCCGTTCATTGGTCTCAGAACTGCAGGTAGTGACGCAGCGGCAGCGACGGGAAAAGATGGTCGATTTTCCCGGCGAATCGCGACGTGGGTGGTGGTGGACGACCAGACCTATCTCACCCTGGATGGCAACGACTGACAGGGCACTACGTATTCTACTTCTCCCACGAAGGAAGTGAGCTCCAAGGTGAAGTTTCTTTTCACACACCAAGCTCCCCAAGAAGGTGTTGCTGTGGTTGACAATCAGTGAGAAGTCGGTTAACCTACCGAACGTCCCCAAGCTGCATCTTATCGAGAATTTCTGGGCAAATCTGAAGCATCAGACCTACTCCAACAATTTTGCCGCGAAGGAATTGATAGAGAAAAGATGAAAGAACTCAAAAACATGCCTACACGTACCGTTTTGACTCAAACTTTGAACACTTCACAATAAAAATCGAATTATTATAACTAGTGTGATAAAAAGTATGATTATTATATACCATTTCGTTCCTTGGAATGTCCTTTACCCTTTGATGAATAGCTCTTTACTGTAGTAGGACCACTTTTAGGGAACCAGCCGGCGTTGACAAAAGTGACAGTCAGTATTGAGCCGGTTTGCTCATCTATCTCTTAGTAATTACATTAAAGTGTTTGGAATTTGAATCAAAGCCGAGTTCTAAATTATTGTTAATTTCATAAACAAAACATGTTTGAATCTATATAATTAGCACTCAATTGCTACAAAAACAAAATGACCAACATGTTAAACCTTTAAGATCCATGAGAAAATTCACTTTTCGTTGATTTCTTAGCGCAAGAAGTAACATCATTGCTTAAGTGTTCGAAATTTTATGCAGTACGGTATGTTTTTGTCGGCCATGACGAATGTGCCGGTTAACTACCGGAAGGCTGCTGGCAAGGGCGTAGAATTTTTTGCAAGTAAGCTAATATGATTACCTTCTATGGGAATCTTATCGAACTCAAATCTCTGTTTCAGTATTTTTATCACCATTCGAAAAAGTCCATCTTTTTAATGCAAGCGTTATGATTGCTTCTTAAGTAATGAGTTTGTTACTGAAGAAGATTTTTTCTCCTTTGCTTTCGAAGAAACAAGTAAAAAATTTTGCGTATACTTAGTGAAGATCAGATCAGATCATTCAGCAAACTATTTCAAAAGCCATAGCATTTTTCAACATTCTTCATTGCAAAAATGATTAACGGAGGTGTACCAGTTATGGGGATACCCATAAAATGTACCAGTTTTGTCATGAACCAGTCATGGCCTATGAAATTGAAATGAAGTAGTGTAATAACTGGTACCTGGGAGGGAGAAACGGATACGAAGCTGTGTGAGTGTCAAAATGAACCAGAATGAGTTCCCACTGACTGTCAATTTGAACCAAGAGAAAAAAGCGTTTTTTTTGTAAAGAGTATTGTTATAACTGAACGCTATCGCGTTGCTTGAAAAAATATTCATCGCAAACAGTTTTTGTATTCATTGTCGTTTTACAAAATATTTTGGTTTATTTTTACGTAAAATGATAAATTTCATAAGCTCTAAGTTATAATCATGTAAGCAAACTTCGCCTAATAAACTTGCTTTTTTTTCTGTAACTAAGGCTTTGGTTACTATTTCGAACACAATTCATCACGGCCGAATGTTGATTCTCGTTTCACAAAATAGTGAAATGTAGGATTGTGAAATTTTTGAAATTGCATGAATCCCTGAAAAACCTGCCTCACAGGTTACGCTCTCGGTCACATTTTCAGGAAGCCTTCTCAAATATATATGAACTCAAAACTCTGAAGAAACTTTTATACAACGGTAAATTGAAAAAACGCAAACTCGAAAAATTTGTGTTTTACAGACAAATTTGCACATTCAATATTCCTGATGTTACTAAAAACTTCGTTAGAGTCATGCATGCGTTACAGCAAAAAGATTGATACACGCTATCAAAAAACGACGCATGTCCGTGTTCTCTGTTTTGAGTGTAGTATCCGTTTCTCCCTCCCCCCCAGACTGGTACAATTGCACTTACAGTGGTGGAAAAAATAATAGGTGTGAGCGTTACTTATAAAGGGCTTGTATGGTTTTAGATGTCACCTTCAATTCAAGTTCTGTTTTGGTTGCTATAGATGTGAGAAATGCATCTTTTTATGAATTTCAGTACTTGGTGGTTATTCGTAGAACTAGTTTTCTTTTCCACATTCGTGTTTTTGATTTCTTCTGGCATTTAACTGTATTTTGTGAGCAGTCGATGGTTTCTTTCTATTTTAAAGTTTCACCTTCATTTCGTAGTTTTTGATCAGCCGTTTTGTATCAGGGCTGTAATGTTTACCGCGACCCTCGACCGGTGAACAGAAAGCAAAATCATAAACACAACTTACGAAATATTAGTTTACAGACTTACGGTTTACATTCACAGAAAACCGTAAATACATATTTTTCAATAACCAAATGGTATTAACAGTTACGTCACCATGTATAGTTTACTTTGATCCTCTTTTTTTTCACTTTGAATATCGGTCAATGAAAATTTTTTTTCGCTCACGGACAAAATACCATGAATTTTGACAGATAGCATTTTTCTATTCATTGCCCATAATGTAAGCAATCTCACACAGATATTGCGTTCAAATATGCCTTATACATGATATGATAGGTTAAAATGACTTTAGACGCAATGCTAACAATACAAGCAATGTATGTGATAGAGCCACAACTGGTGCACTTGCCATAACTGGTTCACTTACCCTATACCTGTCAGAGAGCTTACCTTAAACATTCTTATGGTCATGTATTTTTTACGACGCTTGCTGTCGAATGAATTGATAATGATAATTTTGTTATTTTAATTGAGAATTCGTAAAGCATGAAGAAAACCATTGCCGACAACGTTTGATATCCTATAATAATAATTTCAAACGTTCGACAGTTTAGATTGGCTATCATGAGACTCCTATCTCGAAAAATTGGGTTTGGGATCCGATTCTTTTCGGTCCAGTCGAGGATCCGATCGAACTTGGTACGGGTTATATACGGTCCAGTCCGGTTAGCTGCGTTCGGTCCGATCCGGAGCCTAAAAGTCGCCACTTTTTTTCGAACAATCGTTATTTTAATGAAAAATCAATCAAAGTCCGATATGCATTTTGGAAACAGTTAGATTAAATGGAGGTAATGTCTTTGTTTTATTGAAAAAATTATTAATAAAAAAAAATTAAAAGTATCAGCAATGGTTTTCCTTCGATCGATGTTTACCAGCATTCTAAAGCAAAACCAGCGACCGCTCTCAAGCGACCGCTGTAGATGTAGCGCGATTCCTCACCAGGTAGAAAATCCCATTTCCTCGGCAGCGGCCGCTCTTCGGCACCGGCAAGCTTTGCATTAGGAATCTGATGGAGAAAGCCGATAGCGGAGTAGTTCCATACAATGCATACATTTTTCATATCCCCGCAAAGAACTGAATGTGAAAAATGCGACTGTTTATATTGATAAAAAAATTCAGAAAATATTCTCCACGTTTTCGCACAGTGGTAGAAATTATTTCGGTTTATTCCATCACCGTATCAAAAAGAATACAGTTTCTGGAAATGTTTAATATATATTCACTTTGCAATGTGTCACTTGAAGTGAAACTATGAACACCGACTAACAGACATAACACATCGAACAAATTTTCAATTAAATCATCGTTCAAGATGATATCGGTACTTTAAGATGGTAACACGAGCACCATCTGCTGCCGTGTTCGCGCTGTGGCTTATATTTCGACATCAGCGCTAGCGTGCGCCCATGTGTCACATTGCGAACTACAAAATATGTATGAGATTGCACAACAGCGCCGCCAGACGCTGTTATCACGCGATGATTGTTGTTCGATTGGAAATTCAACATGATCGTTTTTTGTGGCGATGGAGAAAGGTTCCAGTGTTACGTCTGTTAGTCTGTGCTATGAACTTTCATAAAAGTGCGATTGATTTTATTAGCGATACCCGGAAGCATTACTCCGTCCGGATAGCAACGATTTGGTCAGTTCTGAAAGTAGCTCGGACGTAAACTAAAAAATGAAGGGGGCCGCCAAATCTGTGTTCGCATGCAACCCAAATCACCCTTCGTCCGTCCCTGAATCAGAGTTAGGACACATAGCAGTATATCACAGCAATTAGGCAAGATTTTGAACTCAAAGATTCACTAATATAAAAACTAATGATACACCATTTTTTGCTCTTTAATTTATGGAAAACTCAAGATTCAATAAATGGATCAGACTTCTACAAATTGTCGGACAACTGCATTAATTTTCTTGAAAAAAAAAACTTAACCCTCTGGTGCCCAGTGCCGCCTTTAGACGGTCTTCAGTTGAACCTCTAAAAAGCTTCAATCAATACTTAAAACATGTTTATAAAAATTTCTAGTGATTTTTCGAAGTCCATCTGAAAATTAACCTGGGCACTAGAGGGTTAAGCAACCCTAAATATTTTTTGGATTGAAAAATTTTGCAACAGATATTCAGCCACCCTAGTACTGCAAACCAAAGTAAGTTCCCTAGCATTTTGCACAGTCGTATGTTATGATTTATGTACCCGAGAGCCAAACCGGAAAGCGTACTTTCCCATCTACCTTCACGACGTACGTTTTACGAGTGCTGCAGACGTCGTACCCTTTCGGTCCTGATGACCATATTGCGGTTCTGTCTAGTTGGTAGGCACTAGACACGGTTCGGTCGGCTAGAGAGTCCACATGCAGGTCGAACTCGTACGACCCCTAAGGGCAGAGATTAAAATCGGATCTGCACGAGATGCGGATGATTGGAATTCTTCAGCATTGCAGCACGTCTGCTGCCGGAAGCGAAGTATAAATTTAGTTTAATAAAGAAGCAAGTTTCCTTGATTTGTGCAAAGATGAACTAGTCGGCTTGATTACGTTCCGTCAGTTAGTCTATGAGCGAATGAACGGAGCTCGGTATCTGTGGTTTGGAATCAAGAAAAAAAAATGTACGGAAACACCAAAATAAATGGGTTTCATCATTTCAGAAGAAAAATATTTGAAAATTTTGACTAATCCTGCAATTAATTGAATAGTCAATTAAAACTTCCCACATTTTGTCGTTTCGCAAAGAAATAGACTTAATAAAAATTTTGATATAAAATGATTTTCAATTTTTCATTTCATTTCACAGAAGCGACTAACGTTTTACATAGAAATGCTCAAATCCAACATTTTGCAAACAGCCTCAAGTCTACGTGAAAAAGCATGATTCTTAAACCGTCGTACTTATAATTCTGGTAATCTTCAAACCAAAATACATATATTCATTGCATTTGGCAACTAAATTACAAAAATAAATCTGGAATTGCAGTCTCTTGCCGTTGCGTGTAGGCGTCCTCCGGTTCATTACACGAAACCGAGCAGCATTATTGATTTAAACAGTACGGTGGCTGAAGAATACCAGGCAGAAGCGGAGTGCACGGATACTGTTCTAGTATGTCCTGCCCCGGGGGCAAAATGCAGCTATACACTAGAATCAATAAATATCAGTAGCTCTGTTGTGCTATAGGCAACTGTTCGCTGTCTGGTCCAGTGCTCTCTTGTATCGTTGTTTTTATTTTTTTTTTCTCTGTTTGTTCTCTTGTTCTGCAGTACAATTATGCACATATATAGTGAGGTGTGCTGCACCTTTATAAATGGAATGAGCGCTGGTTTTTATATGGACCTAATTGACGTGTTTCAGTTGTACACTTTTGCACCACATTTACCCACGCTGCATTGCTGTTTACTGTCCACCCACAAGGGGGAAAGCGGAGGGAGGGGGGTTCCCCGAAGGGGCACCGGTTGCTGAGGGGGAGGGATGATTATGTATACTACATTTCCACATACGAACTGAACACTGAATATTTTATCCAAGCTGCCTTCGGTGCTGTAATTCACCTTGGAGGACACGGACGACGATGAAGCGCAGGGATTCGTCTGGTCTGGCCACTGCGGATTCTTTGGGGACCGCTCAAGAAAGGATGGTTCTACCTGGGCCTGTGCGGCGCGATGCCGAAGAAGATAAGGCGCAACGCAAGTGTGATAATGAAAGATGACGAAGGTGATGCGGCGTGCTGCTGCTGTTGTTGTTGTTGATGATGCTGGCTGGAAGGCAACGTGCGAGCAAGTAAGTACTTGTACATTTGTTTGGTGTTCGTTGTTTTGCTGTTGTTCTGTTTGAGTTTTAATTAAAATAAGTGGCCTGATGAGATGTTTTGTTTCCAATTATCGTCGCCGGAGCAGTGTGGCAATGATGCAATTGGTGAAATGTTTTTTTTATTTGCTGAATTGCTGAGTTGCGATCAAGAGCGATGACCTGATTCGTTTTCGGCGCAGTCTCCGTTGAAGAATTACTACCTAATAGCAAACGTGATTACCATATCGTCGGTTTCGTGTAACACTGGCACAACTCAAATAGGGTAGGGAACATATTCTAAGCAGCTTTGGGAACCGCTTGTGTATTCAGACGAAATACTCGAAATGTGTTGGGTGAAATTCAAACAGTAGTTTATCAAAATGTTCTCTATCGTTTGTCTGTCAGAATTTGCTTCAGATTCAAAAACTAAGTTAGGAAACTTTAACAATAATCAATTAAAGTTACTAATCGAGGGACATTATTCCAATCACCCCGAACCTATTTTAAGCAGTTTCCATATGTTCTGCAGACGTTTTTTTTTCAGCACCCGAAGTGGCTCTTGAATAGCTGCAATATCGATCGATTTGTTTCTAATGATCTTTGTTCACAGATTTCATTGTGATTAACGGTATTTCTTATATTGGTAAGACAGCTAAACAATCAAAGTTTTCGTTTCCATCATTGAAATTGTCGATATTGATAAAAAAGCAGGAGTTTGAGACCTGTTTTCTGCGACTGATTAAAATGGGCGCTACTGCTTAAGCCGTTCCTTACCCAGTGATGGCATGAACTCGTGCAAAGTTGAACTGAGTAACACTTTTCCAGATTTGAATCCAACTTGAATCTGCTTCCTCTCGATAGTTTGAGTTTTTTTTGCACCGCACACTCTGATCGATTGAGTTTAAATGCGTGCAATGCATGCAGTGCACGATGTATCCAGCGATGCAGGCGAAGATGTAACGCGATTAGTTTTTTTTTAGATCGAATTTATGCTTTCAAAGGACAATGCAACAAACTGTTGCAGCAGACGCGGCGCGAATTTCATCGCATTTCGATTTTTATGCACTTGTTGTTATGCAGGATTAAAACTCAATTCCAACTCAAGTGTAATGCTCTGTTAGTAGGGCTTACGTGCAAACCGAAAATAAATGTGCAAGCAAGTTTTAAAACTCACTTGGATACGAGGGAAAAGTCACACTGCCTACTCTGTCCTTGCCCTATCATAGTTTCGAGAAAAACGCGTTTGAAAATTAGCGTCGAAAGTTTCTTGTTAAATTTTCAAGAAAACTTTCAATTTTAAAATTTTCAATCCTCATTCAACATTTGTTGGTCTATTATGCACACCATATGAGCACGTTGTACAAACTAAAATCTTATTTTTACTATCTTTATAAAGAAATTTCGAGTTATGCAGGAAAGGCAGCATCCATAAATTACGCAAGACTCATAGGAAGGAGGGGGAGTATCCTTGAGCGTTTCGATTTCTTACATAGGGGAAGGGGGGAGGTAAGACCAGCGTTACGTAACATAAAATCTCTGGAGAGACTCTCCAAAATCGAACATTTTTATCTAGCAAATTCCCCTACAACGTTACGTAATTTTTATGGGGTGTTGGTGTTGGCGTTACGTTTCGTTACATATGGGGATCCGAAAATTGTTTTTTTTGTGTCACGTAATTTTTTGATGTCGCCGAAGGCACTTCTACTCATAACTCTGTAATTTTTGTGAATCTTAAAACGGGATTTTGTCAGATGAAACTCAACAGTATTTGGCATAGTTTGGCATCAAAAACTCACAAATGCAAAATCGATTTTAATTTTTGTTGATCGCATATCTTAACTTCATTATCACCTGGCAAAAGGTCGTCTCTTCCTATCTTCCTATTGGATTCTTTTCTACTATTGTTTTACCGTTGTTGGCAATAATTCATTTTTGGCCAAAGTAGTTTATTACTTTCGTTAGCTAAAAAAATTACAAAATACCACTGTATTAATTAAATCCAAAGTAAATACAGAAACAGGAAACCAGAGTTTTAAAGTGTTTGTAAACAGCCAAATTATACACTTTAACATATTTAAATGCTTTATTATTCTGCTGAATTATTCTTACTTCGATATTTTCGTAGGTAGGGTAATCGCTCCTATATTCATCTTAGTACCTATATTCATCTCATCACGCCTTTTTGTTCAATTCAAATTATACCTTATTTTCAATGTTAAACTTTCAGTTACTTGACAAAATCGAGAAGCCAATAGATATACTTTCAAAAATTTGTAGAAATTTGACGGTAAATTGGACAAATGAGAGAAATAAGATGAATATAGGTGTACCTAGCTGTTGAGATGAATAATGGAGCGATTACCCTATTAATAAGCTAAAACAGGATGATTACTTTATTCATATTACCCTAATCTGGTACAGCTTCGGAGTGCTGAAAATATTTTCAGCAATTTTTATTGAATATTAGACGAGACAAACGTTATAATTTTATTACCTTTTTTTTATTCTGCTGATGAACAATCAAGTCTAATGATTGTTGGCAGTGGGTTAAGCCACAGATATCTTTGTTACATACAATGTCGATACTGTCAATCTGACACATGTACTGCAGATTCTTAATCAACCTCACCACTACTCAACTGCATGCAAATCTTTCACATACACAATAGTCTTTTTGATAAAATTTACATTCGGTTTGTTTACACTTTTGAACTTAACGAAGGTTCATGTCATTAAGAACGAGCGTGATTGTCAATATTGTAAGTCAAGAATTCCCAGATCTTTTACTCGGCGATGCACTTCTCTAGGCCATAATATTCGACGGATCACTTACAATTTTTAACTGATAAGAAAATTGAGGAAGTTTTTTTTCCTCATTGACTCTAAAACGTAGTTTATTCACCAAAATCAAACTGAAGGAAAATCCGTGTTTTAAGGTTGGTTTGAAAAAAAAATACATATAAAGCAGCTGGAAGAGAAGGCCTTTCAACCAAACTTTTCAAAGTTAGGAGTGAGCATGAGCAGCTATTGCGTGCAATCCACCGGCTCATTCTCAAAGTTTGTACCGAAAAGAAACTACCAGCGGATTGATCGGACGGACTCAGTCTATAAAAAGGACCACTGTATAGATTGCAGTAGCTATCGAGGCATAACACTCCTCAATTCTGCTTTTGAGGTCCTCTCCCGCATCCTGTTTTTTTATACTTCTTATACTGTTGGAGAGCGAATTACAGGAGGGGCGGTCTGCTTTTACCCATGCTGAGCAACCTTAAGCTGGACAGCTAAAGCCCTTGGTCTTCCCAGGATCGCCGTTAGGCATTACTTCAGCGAGAGGGCCAGTCGTGCTTTTTAGCACTTACCTCTACGGGCAGCAGAGCAACCTATTCAGGCCAGTCAATTAGCTAGTTAGCTAGATAGCTATTGAGCTACTGACTAGGACATGTCGATGGTTTCCCGTCCATTGGTCTGCCTATAATCGCATACCAGTCCCATATGGATTTTCATCGTTTTTGAGTTAAATATCAGATTCCATCTATTTTTTGCTCTACTATCGATTGAGAAAACAAAAAAATATGTTTTATTTGAAAAAAGTCAGAAAAAAATGTGAGGTCAAACTGTCCCATCTTGAAAATAATCGCATATCAGTCCCACCAAATGTTTTTTCCTGAGTATGGCCATATTTTTTTCTACAATCCATATAATAAATACTTGTTGCTGTTTTTCAAGCTTTTTACTGTTAAAATAATAAATCAAATAATTAATAATTGTACGGTTTTTTTTTTATTCTCGCTTATTTTCCGTCGGTCTAGTTCCGCCACTGTTGAGGCCAACCACCGACGCCCAGGACCCTAACTCACGACCCGTTTATTAACGGACCGGCGTCAACGGCTTTACTTCCTCATGCGATGGAAGGCGTGATCCCAGAGATTTTTCGCCTCAGAAAATCTCCCGGTGTCGGCTAGGTTTGAATCTAGACCAGTTGGGTTGGTTGTGAGTGGATCACGCCACCTCACAACCATCGACACCTATGTCGGCGGTGGGATTCGAACCCAGGCGTCAAGCGTGGAATTGCAAGGTTATTTCAAATAAATTTCACACAAAAGATAATTTTAAGTAGACACTGAAACTGCAACTTTTTCTGAAAGTTCGTTACCGAAATGTTACTGGTTTCGTCAATCAGAGGGATAATAGCCTTGAGCAATGCTGCTTTCTGCAAGGGGTTAATTTCCTGTGGATGATCTGCTCACTTCAAATATTTAATCAAGTTGAAATTGTCAGAACTCAGAATCTTTTAGTTGCTTAGCTCAAAACAGCTTGTACCTTTTTTTCATCGCCGTCGTCTTCCGTAAAGTCACTGTTATAATGAAATTGGAAACTTCTCTTTCTCAATACCACTTTTCCAATATGCTAAATGCACGGGCTAATTCGGAGTAATTTTATTCAGCAAGTATTGTGAAACACTGAAGACATAAGAAAGGATATTATTCAGTAGCATATCCAAGACTTCAACCTTATATTTTGTTTTTTCAACGGCGACCTCAAAGTCGGGATAAGTAATATATGGATGTTTCGCCATTCTCCATGCAGAATATTTAGACGCTGTCTGCGGCCATAAATGTCTGCCCATATTCAAAATACTTGAGAAGAATATGGAGTAGTACTCCGAGTGGTTGAAAGTGAGTCTGGTATGCGATTATTTTGCTACTCGGTGGCCTAAATAATCGCATATTAGTTTCTTCCTTATTTTTCATTGTAATTTTCACGACAAAGGCAATTCTTCAATGAAGAGGTCATAATTGAGGTCTATTTCATTACATCATCACGAAAAAATTATAATAACCCACCCCAAACAGAAGAAATATCCAAAACAAGAAAAATATCTTCAAACGCTGTTTTCTCAACTTGATGATTTTCCAGATGGGACTGATATGCGATTATAGGCAGGTGCCTTGCAAAATATTTACGATCTGTGATGCAGCATTGATGACCGCACTTCAAATTTCCCTATTCTCACACATCCTACGCACAATATTCTCTGGCGTGGTGTCCGTCCCACTTTTTGCCAGCATTTCGTGCCTTATCCGCTCGAAACGCGGACATGTGAAGAACACATGCTCCGCGTTTTCTTCCGCACCCGTACATGCGGGGCACATAGGGGACTCGGCATACCCGAACCCATGCAGGTACTGCCTAAAGCAGTCATGGCCTGACAGGATCTGTGTCAGATGGAAGGTTACTTCCCCATGGCGCCTATTAATCCAGCATGCTAACTCTGGGATGAGTCGGTGTGTTCATCTACCTTTTGTAGTGTTGGACCACTCCCGCTGCCACCTAGCCATTGAAAATGACCGTATGGTGTTGCGTATACCCCTCGTGTCGCGTTGGTCGAATCTTCCACTACGCGTATGGATAGTGCGGCCTTTAACTCCACCTCTCGCCATAGACCTCAAGAGTTATATCGTCGGCGAAACCCACAATCACCACCCCTGGAGGAAGTGTTAGTTTTATCACGTCGTCATACATGGCATTCCACAATACCGGGCCCAGGATGGAACCTTGCGGTACACCTGCGTTAACTGGGACGCTTTTCTGACCCTCGTTTGTGTTGTACACTAGTACCCGATTCTGAAAGTCGTTACCTAGAATTTTGTGCAACGTCACCGGCACTCTGAGGCTCTGTAGCGCTAAGGCTATGGAGTCCCAGCTGGTACTGTTAAACGCGTTCTCCACGTCAAGCGTGACGATCGCGCAATAACGAATACCCCTCCTTTTACGTTGGATTGCAACCTCAGCCGTTCTGGTGACGGAAAGAATTGCATCCACCGTGGACCTACCTTTTCGAAAACTGAACTGGTTGCTTGATAGACCTTTCTCACTTTCTGTATATTTCACCAGTCTGTTGAGGATTACCCTCTCAAGCACTTTGCCCGCCGTGTCCAGCAAGCAAAGTGGTCTGTATGCCGATGGGTCACCTGGTGGTTTCCCGACTTTCGGCAACAGCACCAGCCTCTGGCGCTTCCACACGTCCGGGAAGAGGCAGTCGTCAAGGCATTTCTGCATGACCGCCTTGAACAACCCGGGGGCTTCCTCAATGGCCGTCTTGATGGCCAAGTTCGGGATTCCATCTGGTCCCGGTGCCTTGCCTATCTTTAGAAAGTTTGCGATCTCGATCAATTCATCTTCCACCCTTACCGCATCGTCTGCCTCTGCACGACTGCCGTCACTCACGGTTAGTGGTGACTCGTCAGACGGAGGCTAGGGACTTGGTTCGTGGCTTGTGAAGACACCCTGAATGATCGTTGCCAGCATCGCAGGTGATTGTTCAGCCGGGGCTAGCGCATCTCTATTCTTGGTCATAACGATCCTGTAGGCGTCACCCCACGGGTTCGAATTGGCACTGGCGTATAGTCTTTCTAAACAGGCTCGTTCACTGGCTCTGATTGCGCTCTTAAACGTTGCCTTAGCGGATCTGAATGTGTCACCGCGTTCCTCTCTTTGCTCGTCAGAACGCGCGCATTGCATCCTCCGTCTTGCACGGAGGCATGCACTACGTAGGCCAGCTATCGCTACCGGAAGGGCGGTCTAAAACAGACCAAATGTTCACCTTTTGTCAAATCCTCGACAAGTTCAGAGAAATCAACTTGTAGACTCAGCTTCTGTTTAGAGGCGGCATACGATTCAGTCTGGCGCAACAAATTATGGTAGATAAAGCATTACCACAGTTTCCAAAAACTGATTAAGGGGGCTATTATTTCTAAGATCCAAATGCTCCTCGGCTAGAGCGGATGATCTCTTAGGTAACCGATGAATTTGTGTATCTTGGTACTGTAGTGAAGGTGTGACAACGACGTTAGCTGCGAAGTCAAGAGACGGATAGCTGCCACAAACAGGATCTTTTACGGTTTACGTAGCCAGCTGAGATTGTTTATGGCCGCACGAAATTTGGGCTCTGTAGGATGGTAATTCTTCCGGGGGTGCACGACCATGACTGAAGTTTACGATCGTAGGATCTGGCGTTCAATATATGGCGGCAGACTGGAGAATGTAGTGAGGCGCCTGCATGAACCAGGAGGTGTACCAAGTATACCAACACGCAAATATCATTGAGCTAATGGAATACGACGGGCTACAGTAGGCTGGCCACGTGGCAAGAATGTCATAAAAACGTATTATGGATTCCATAGTGGGGCACGGTGCTCCCACAGACCATTGTTATAAAATGTGCACTGAAAGATTCGAGTACATCAATCGACGTACTGAATCACTGGTCAAAATTTTAAAATCTTCAAAATCTTCGTACAGTATATTTTTGAGTAAAGCTTTTTTAAAGGTTGTAAAGTACAAAAAGTGATATAATAAACGACGAAATACTCATTAAAAAGCACATTTTTAACCACCATTTTCTGGAATAACTTCCAAAATGTTTTCTACACATCCCAAATATTATATTTCATGACATTTACGATTGGTGGAAAGATTCATCTCAAAATCTCACAGTGCACAGTGGTCTAAACTTGAAAAATCGTGATCATTTAAGATTTTACTGTGAAAAATTAATTTCATGTACCCAACAAGTTTTCTTTTCATGAAATAAACCTTACTTCTCTCGTCTATGGCTTTTAGATTAATCCCCCTAACAGTTAGTTGTAATGGTTTTTTTTTTCAAATTTTCAATATACCAGTTTGCTTCATCAAGCAGAGTTGTAGAAAAATGCTGAAAATACAGCTATAATGCTGAAAAAAAGCTGAATACAGCGATCTTCTATCTGTACGTTGGACACGACAAAAAGAGTTTTTCGTAGAGCACCCCTCTCTGAAATCAGTTTTTTGTCTATATTTTTTCTGTGACGGTCAATGGATTTGATCATTACTAAAAGGTCAGCAAATTTAATATCACTTGCAAAATTATATTATTTTAGAGTTCATTATACGTAAAAGTAAACCTAAACCTAAACTGCAATAAAAAAGTGTTTGCGTTGAATTTTTTTTCAAGCAGCACGATTCTTTTCAATTGTAATTGTAATTTGTAACAATCCTTATTTCCAAAAGATGCTTTATACGCCTGGTTCAAACTGACAGCTCATTCTGGTTTTTTTGTACAGCTTTGTATGCGGTTCTCTCTTCAGGTATTCCGCATTGTTAATGGTGCAAGAGGACATTTTCAGCCAAAAACTGTCAAAACTTGAGAAAATCTACCGAAAGAAATGAATTCACTGTACTGCTGTAACATTTTTTTTTAGTTGTACATCTACGCATCATTCAAGAGAAACATGAGCCGTTGAGAACAAAAGTGGTACATGTGCCATTAAGTAAATTTTTCAGGAGACGCGATAAACGAAAACACTTAAATAGTAAATTATTTTCAACAATTTTTCCCAACATAACTGCACTAATCATTGCTGGAAAGGTGTCAAAAGACGGTACATGAAAGAATAACGAGTTCTGGTTGAGAAACTTACACAAACTTCAATGGAGAAACATATACCACTTTTGTTCTATGGGAAAAATAATGACAACCAGAAAACGTTGAGAGCAAAAGTGGTACATGTCCAGTCTAAGCATGAAGGATGCATCTGCTCGCTAATCTTAAAACATAGAACATTCATGTCTTCAGCAGAGCTGTTCAAGTGATTGAGTACTATAGAATGATGATCTGTTTGTTGAAGAATTCTGTCACTTTGTGGCGCTAGTGTATATGTAACAGAAGACATTTTAAATAATTTAGATTGACTGGGGCCAATTCAAAGGAAAATACCCTGGTATCTTTAGAATTGCTGTTTGGTCGATAATAACTACACGATGGACCCAGGTTCAACTTTCGGTAGACTACCGGTTGCCCTCCGGATCCAGAAATACCGTAGAAGAAGGAAACTGAAAATTATTTCGGCTATAACTCTGGTATAAGTTATCAGATCTCGGCTTTTCTTTAATATTATGGTATATTTTTGCATGTGATAGTTTCGAAAAAACACGGAAAATACTAGGACCTGTTCATTAGAGCAGACAGTGTATGTAGTTATAGGAGCGACAAATGAGTGAACTGAAAATATGATACAGTCTTGGAAAAATATACACCGTATCCAGATGGGACTAGGACCTGTTTTTCAAAATTAATCTCGTTTACGGTAATTCCGGATCTTTCGGAGGGCTATCTGATGGTAAATTTGAGTAACATTCTGTCATGATATCATTTATTTTCGTCTGGGAGTGGTTTAGAAAAGAAGTGGGACTGTTCTTAAAAATTAATCTCTTTTATGGTAGTACCGGTGGTTCACGTGGTGGCCATCTTGGAGCATATTTCGTTAAAAGATCATTTTCCTTCTAGAATTGGTCTCGAAAAAAAAAACAGGAAGCTTTAGAAACACTTTTGAAAATTGACACTTTACGCTAGTTCCGGACCTTTCGGTGAAATCATTTCTTTTCTAGTCAATCCCGCAGAAGCAGTTTCGAAAAAAGTAGGAAGCTCTAGGATCACTTTAGAAAATTGACCTCAATTACGGTATTTCTGGATCTTCCGGAAGGCTATTGGTGGCCTGCCTAAAGCCAAACCTGGGTCCAGTGTGTAAATATATATCTATATCAAAGACCTCAGAGAGTTATCTTCTGAATTGGCCACAGCATACGAGTTGATACTGAAATAGATAAAACTCTTTCTGTTACAAAAAAGTCACGGGTACACTAGCTCCACGTAGTGAGAAAATTCCAAAACAGATAGATCTTCATCTGAAAGTACTCAATCACTGGACCAACTTTGCTGAAGACATGATTGTTCTATATCCTAAGATCTTCGACTTACAATTCATCTCATATGCACAGACTGGACATGTACCACTTTTGCTCTCAACGAAATGGTGATTATGTAAATTACCAAAAATTGTTCTGGCTATAACTTTGGTTTAGGTTATTAGATCTCGGTTTTTCTTGGATATTCTAGTACGTTATTGCGTTTTGCATCAATTTATGCATAAAACCCAAAAAGTGTAAAAATGGCACATGTACCACTTTTGCTCTCAACGGCTCACATTACCTAGAGGCCACCCGAGAAAAAAGCCGTAGATTAACCGTGCCAGCAAAGTGAATATCACTTGCGGCATTTTGCCAAAAAAGAAACTTTTTTTTCATTAAATAAATTGGTCCACAGCAAATTGTGAATGGGAAACCATTCCAAGGCTGATAAGTACGAGAAAACAGTGTAGACGAACTACGAAGTAAGTTGCTGAACGGCAAATTTCTTCCGATGAATTGTTTACAGTGGGATAATTGCGCTAACGTAGGGTACAAATAATTACGTGCGGTCGGTTTTTTTGCAAAGTTGTTTCGCAAAGTTTTAATTGCGATGATCGCTCGTGAGATAGAGTATTTTTAGTTTTTGATCATTGGTCGAGTGATGGTGGCTTGCCCGGTGAAATCTCACTGTGCAATCAGGCAATCAGCAATGGAAACCAGGGAAAGAGACCAGTGCGCCGAGAGAAACTAATTTTAAACTTAATTAATATTCATGCTTTGATTCATTTTGCTGCTCGTAATTTACACTGGGACGCGCCACGGAACTCTGGAAGGTGCATGGCGTTGGCGGTGGGTTTGGGTTTGTTTGGTGTGGCGAAACGGGAATCTCGCGTATGGATTCAGGCGGAAATCTGGTTCACATTTGACAAGATTGCGGTAGTGTTGGTAGATGAAGCGTGTACCATACTCACACATGATGTGAAGTTTGGAATACGCGATAGGTGCACCACATTACTTCACCAGGCTAGATCACTGAAATGGTGGACGACGTAATTAATTTACACGCTTTAGGCACACGAAATGTGTTGACGGAAAAAGATAATATGTTGGGTTGTTAATTTTAATGACGCAAAAAGTGCTTGAATTGTGTGGTCTAAGCCTAACGAGAAATACAAACTGTTGATTGCTGAAATGTCGCGAAGTAGCTCGGTTTTAAAACGTATTACGACATGTACTTAATTGCATTCAGTTTTTTGACACCTCACAATTAAAATCAGTATTTATATTTGTGAGGCATCTTGATATGGAAGAACAAATAACTTGCTAATTTGAGAGCCATTGTGCCATGAGTTTTGCGTTTAGAACGCGGTACTTATTGTTAGACATGTACAATTTTGTTCAACAAATACTGTACTACATTTCTATCGCTTAAGTAACTTGTAAAGTTTTAGTGATGGGTGACATAAACACGCGTACTCTCTTACATGACACGTTCACCCATTTTGTTAACTAAATCCTTGAAAATCGTATATTCTTCTGCGTGGGTGTCGACGATAACAATTAACAATCATTACTCGATTGATAAGTCTACAGTTATATAATTCTCTTACGTACGTTCATTCAATTCGTTTTTTTTTATAGAGGGGGAGTTTGTAATGATTTATTTATGTACTAAAATATCTATTCAGAATTAGTATTGTGTGTTCTGCCACAAATGGTGACATTTCAATACTATTATATATATTTGTACGCTTTTTAGTATTATTGAATGTTATTAGCTTTCGCAGTTAAGATAATGTAATTGTAGGAAAATTATTAAACCTACTTGTCAAGAAAAAAAAAGGAATAAAAGGAATAAAACGAAACTTAAAATAAACTTGAAATAACCTTAAACTATCTTACTGACTATAAAGTGAGCTAATCGCTGCAATTGAGTATTGCAACGATTTTTGTCGGAATTTGTTGATAATTTGGCTTGACATATTTTCTAATGTTTCTACATTAGTGAGCATATGTAGCTCGTTCGTGCTAAACCAGGGAGGACGCTTCAAAATCATTTTCAAAAGTTTATTCTGAATCCTTTGAAGTGTCTTCTTCCTGGTTGCACAACAACTTGTCCAGATGGGAACTGCATATAACATTGCTGGTCTAAATATTTGTTTGTAAATTAACAGTTTATTCTTGCGACAAAGTCTGGAATTCCTGTTGATAAGAGGATATAAACATTTGATATACTTATTGCACTTTGACTGGATATTTTCAATGTGCTCCTTGAAAGTAAGATTCTTATCATAAATTAGCCCTAAGTATTTAACTTGATCAGACCAATTTAAGACCACACCGTTCATCTTAATAACGTGGTTATGGGTGGGTTTGAGAAATGAAACTCTTGGCTTATGAGGAAAAATAATTAACTGTGTTTTTGAAGCATTAGGGGAAATCTTCCATTTTTGTAAGTATGAAGAAAATATATCTAAACTTTTTTGAAGCCAACTGCATATAACACGAAGGCTTTTTCCTTTTGCGGAAATGCTTGTATCGTCACAAAACAGAGATTTCTCACAACCTGGTGGTAAATCAGGAAGATCAGAAGTAAAAATGTTATATAAGATTGGGCCCAAGATACTCCCCTGAGGCACACCAGCTCTAACAGGCAATCTATTAGATTTACCATTTAGATAGTTACCCTGGAGAGTGCGGTCAGTTAAATAACTTTGTATCATTTTTGTGAGGTAAAGCGGAAAACTGAAATTTGACATTTTAGCTATTAAACCTTTATGCCAAACACTGTCGAATGCCTTTTCTATATCTAGAAGAGCAGTTCCAGCCGAATAGCCTTCAGATTTATTAGTTCGAATCATATTTGTTACTCTAAGTAACTGATGAGTAGTGGAATGCCCATGGCGAAAACCAAACTGCTCATTTGCAAAAATTGAGTTCTCATTAATATGTGTTATCATTCTATTAAGAATTATTCTTTCAAAAAGTTTGCTAATAGAGGAAAGTAAACTAATTGGTCGATAGCTTGATGCCTCAGCTGGATTCTTTTCAGGTTTTGAAATTGGAGTGACTTTGGCATTTTCTATTTCGTAGGAAAATGTGCTAGTGCAAAGCATCTGTTAAAAATTTTTACCAAGAAATTTAAAGAGTTTTCGGGAAGTCTTTTGATGAGGATATAGAAAATCCCATCATCTCCTGGTGCTTTCATGTTTTTGAATTTTTTGAGAATTGTTCGCACCTCATTCAAGTTTGTCTCCAATACCTCTTCGGAAAGAAATTCTTGGGTAGTGATCTGATCATACTTTTGGTTTACTTCATTTTCAATAGGACTTACTACGTTCAAATTGGAGTTATGAACACTCTCAAACTGCTGAGCAAGTTTTTGAGATTTTTGTTCATTCGTTAGAAAAATGCAATCACCATCTTTAAGGACTGGAATGGGCTTCGAGGGTTTCTTAAGAACCTTCGAAAGCTTCCAGAAAGGTTTTGAATAAGGTTTTAGTTGTTCAACTTCTCTCATGAAATTCTCATTTCGCAAGAGAGTGAATCTATGTTTAATTTCCTTTTGTAATTCTTGAAAAAAATCAAAGCAGGATCACGAGATCTTTGGTATTGACGTCTCCGTATGTTCTTCAAACGTATAAGAAGTTGAAGTTCACTGTCAATAATTGGTGCATTAAATTTCACTCTTGCCTTAGGAACTG
Organism: Wyeomyia smithii; assembly: GCF_029784165.1. Taxonomy (NCBI): domain Eukaryota; kingdom Metazoa; phylum Arthropoda; class Insecta; order Diptera; family Culicidae; genus Wyeomyia; species Wyeomyia smithii. Next base: position 108,791,493 of record NC_073695.1, on the reverse strand, counting down.
ATAAATTCCGGGCATTGAGTATTAAGCTGCTAAAATTTTCTAATGCTCTGTCAATGTCAGCACTATTTTGTAAAATAATATCATCATTCAAATTTTCCTCGATCGTAGATCGATATCTATCCCAATTAGTCTTGTGATAATTTAACACAGATCTAGTGGGATTTAAAATAGTTTCATGGGAAATAGAAAATGTTATGGGAAGATGATTAGAATCAAAGTCAGCATGAGTTAATAAATCACTGCATGAATGGCTTTGATTTGTTAGTACCAAATCAATTGTAGATGGATTCCTTATAGAAGCATACATGTAGGACCATTTGGAAATAAAACTGAATAAATTCCAGCCGAGCAATCATTAAACAATATTTTTCAATTGGAATTGCTTTGAGCATTATTCCAAGATCGATGTTTCGCATTAAAATCGCCGATGATTAAGAATTTAAATTTATTTCTTGTGAGTTTTTGCAAATCTCCCTTGAAAAATTTTTTTCGCTCACCAGTGCATTGAAAAGGCAAATACACTGCGGCTATAAATAAAATGTCAATACTTGTTTCAATTTCAATTCCCAAACTCTCGATAACTTTGGTTTCAAGATGGGGTAAAACACGATGTTTTATTCGACGGTGGATAACTATTGCAACTCCACCACCGGCAATATCAATTCTATCAAACCTATGAACCATATAATTTGGGTTCTTTTTTAGTTTAATATTTGGCTTTAAAAGCGTTTCAGTCACAACTGCAATATGCACATCGTGGACTGTTAAAAAATTTAAAAATTCATCCTCTTTCGCTTTTGAAGAGCGGGCATTCCAATTTAGAAAATTTACAGCATTAATTGAAATCATTGCTGAATTTCAATTTCAGACCAATATTAGTTGTAAATTTTATACCTTCTTGAACACCCTCGTACATCGAGTAACAGTTCAACAAAACGGACATTAGCTGCAGCATGGATTGTTGTAGGTACTCAATCTTTTCGGGAGTTGGATTACCTAAATCAATACTGGCTGACTTTTCAGCACCAAACACGAACGGTTTGTTACTGTCTGAATTTGAAATATTACCTGAAAGGACACTGGCATATGAACAGCCTGGTGTTGCCTGAACAGGATTATTTTTCTGATTCATTCAATTCGTTTTGAGATAATTGCCAGTATTACAATTTTTTATTGGTCCGTCGTATCCGCTATGGGAATTTAATTAAACGTTCAACGTTTAAAGTGATTTTGTTTTTCATACAACGGAGTACAGTGATGGAGGTAAAAGTTCAACTTGTGCTTATGTTTTGAATCCGAATCTAAAAAAAAAGACAGCTAATTTGAAATTGTTAAGGGGGTGGTTAGAGCATACTTGAAATATGTAAGAGGATCTGGATCTGGCCAGATTTGGCTAGCTGCCACTACAGCCGAGAGGCGCTTGAATGGTACCGTGACAATCTGATGGATCGATTACATTGCAAAAGGCCTCATTTCTTCCAATTACCCCAATTCCGCCCCACTGACAAATAATACTTAACAACTATGAAGCGGAAATTGTAAAAAACTGTCATGGTGACTCGGGATGCAGTAGATACCAAGAGATCAAGAAATAAAATGGCTGCTGAGGCTGACCAACAGAGAGCCCTAACTTTCATGAAAGGTATCCGACGAAAAATACGAAAATTTTCCGGAATTGTTACGAAATAATTTTTAAAATATTTTTACTGAAATGAACAATAACTCATGTTTTGATAAAAAAAATTTTTCATATCTTTGACCGATGCCGAGAAATAACTGGTTTTGAAATAGAATCATAATTGTGTTCAAACATTTGTTTTGGTATACATTTCGATTGATAACCAAGCCACAAGGCTTGAGTCATGATTTAGACAGATAGGAAAAAGTCTATTTCTGTCAACTTTTCTTACGGTGTGCTATTACCTTACAGGCGGATTATTGTTGAGGTGCAGGAAATCATACAAACAGGAACCGGAAGATTTTAACTTTTTCACTTTCAAAATAGTTTACCGCGAACTTTCTGCCAGAACTGTTTTGCAGTTTATAGCGAATTGTACAATACGCTTGCAAAATGCTCCTTGTTTCGTCGCCATTTTGAACAAAACTGGGCATGCATAAACAAAACAAAACAAAATACTGGCATAAAGAGTAGAGAATGAGAAAGCTTTTATTTACATACTCCCATTTCTCTCTGAGCGTGTTTGTTGTGGAGTAAGAGAGCTTTTAACAAATTCCCAATTTTTAGTTGTCACCCGTTAATCCGTGGAATCTTGTGAATCAACGTGATTCAAAAAATCGATTGGATTTTAATATTTTCACCCACGTTAATCACTTCTAATTAATAATTTTACTAATTTAATTTTTTCTAGCGATGGCCAACTTGGATTGTTTTAATGATTTGCAGATTTTTTCTTCACACCGGCTCCAATCTGACATTTCATATGCAGGGGGTAGTCGCAATAGGTGCGCCAACTGCCTCGTCACGCATCGTTGTGTTTGTGCGATGCCCTGCGGTGTTGACGTTTCCCCGCACGTAATATCCGGTAGTTCCTCCGGAAGTCCCGGTTTAATCTGACTTCAATCATCGCCGGTACACCTTGATCGTCGTTCGTATTAATGCACAATGGCCCAGAAACTAAATTTAGCGTGGAGTTTGGGTCTAGAGCTCTATAGCAATATTTTAAAGAAAAAATTTCTTCTACAAATTTGTTACATATGATAAAAGGATTATTGAAAAATTATCAAAAATTAGGGTGACCCAAATTTTCGATGGAACTAAGTATCTAATTTTTTTTTCTTTGTAGATAGAAGAAAAAGTTGTCTTACAATGTTATAGCTTCGTTAATTTCAAGTAACTTTGTAAAAAAAATTTTCTCTATCTTTAAGAACAACCAATTTATATTAAAAAAACACGTTTTGCGCTCTAGCTTTTTCATTGAAATTTTCACCTTAACACTGTCTTTGAACGACTCCTAGGGCTTTCTAAGTGAAACAATTTGTAATGCTGACATCATGAATATCTCTATTTTACTCAAAGTTATTAATGTTTTTCATCGAAAAATATGCGTTTTTCATTTGTTTGTCATTCTTTTTGGGGCAAACATAAAAAATATCTCTTGTTCTCAATTTAAGGAGCATATTGTCTCTAGGAATGAAAACTTTTTTTAAACATGTTATTTTTAAATTTGAGTAAATTTAATTTCAAAACAGACAACGATTTTAATAATTTCATATATTATTAACTCAATCATTGTTTGGTTCATACACGCCCTAAGGACGGCCGCCATAAACTTTAATCGCGAAATAGACTGTCGTTTTAATGGTTACATCTTCAACCAAGACATAGCCAAAGAACACCGAATAACCTCATTGATGACCATTCGCCATTAGTAAATTCGCGACGTATCCATAGCCATGTTAGATTGCACCCGAAAAAATGTGGATCTCGATCGAATCCACGGTCGACGATAGGGCATCTCCGGGGTAGCAACAAGTAATACGAATGTTCTCCACTTCCGGCAGTACAGAAGTGCAACGTTTCCACATTTCCCCACAGTCGTCATTGATAGTTTCGTCCCAGTCGCAACCACTACGCCATAGGTGCACTATGATCCTCCCGTGGACCGGGACGGAAAGAGATAGCCCATTACGCAGCTTAACATTGCCCGTTTCGTTGGCCGCATTTCTCCGCTAAAATACGGCATTAAAAATGAATTTTTGGGCACAATTCACCCTTACAATTGTTGTCATATCATGTAAATTCACGCCAGATTTGCCATATATTATTGTTTCAACAGTAAACTAGACTGATAGATTTTTTGATAAACGCATTTTTATATGATTAAGTGCTATATTAATGGTGAAATTGATAATTGAAAATCAATATACCTTGAAAATAGTTTAAATTGGTGCGATCATTATGCATTACTTTATTCCCATGTAAAACATCTTTAAAAGTTATAAAGATAACTCAAGAATTATTCCAGTCTCAAACTGACTGCAACCGATGGAAAGGCAAATTTAAGTGGCATATAATTAGGCGAATTATTCCAATTCAATTTTCCTCATACTGCTGCGACGGATCGCTATGAAGGTGGTGGTAGTCAAAATCGTTCGGTCCACAGCACCCGGCAGCCTCGAACAGCAGTAGCAGTAAACAAGTGAAATGTGCATTCCAGGGAGGGCCGGAAATCGAGCAACGAGAGCGTAGACGGGTGTGCTTGCTAAATCTGCTCCGACAGACTCTAAATGGAAATAATGATAATGATGATGATGATGATGATGATGAGTTTGATATAGTGGTGGTGTGGGTGGTGAGGACGATGATGATGACAACGACGGAATGAGAGTAAATAGAAGCCTAAGCAAAGATTGAAAGTGTTTTAGGAAAATGAAAAAAATCGATTCATATTCATAAATGCTGTGGATAAATTTAATTTGGCCTTGGGGCGTTGAGTGCCGAGCTGGAAATTTGTGACATTCGTGTATTACGTTTTGGGAAACTTCAGGTAAAATATTAATACTGTTAGGAGGAATGAGCATATCTAAACTCAATTTTAACCAAATCCAATTCGAAAACCACGAAGAAGTTTTTGCTATGCAAAAAGCAAATTAATTTGCGCTTATTATGGTAATTTCTCCTGCATTTGCAGCGGGGAGGGTGGACTTTGCACAGCGAACCGGCGGAACTGCCTTTCAAAATTCCGATTCCGTTCTGAAATCCGACGAGGACAAATGGCATTCTCTCACCGCAGGGAGTCTGACCACTAAAATCAGCCTTGATAAAATTGAGCCATAAAAACCGCAATCCGCTTTCGCAGTTTCCCTCCCGCATCGGTTGCCTTGCAGTGCACCCACGGGACCGAAATCGGAGAAACGGGCGAGAATCGAAATCAATATCGGCAGCGAAGTGGTTCACAGTCGTACCTCCCCGTGCCCGCGCATCAGAGATATTTCTCGGCTCGTCGTTCAGCTCGGGGGGCGCTGGTCCCGATTCGCGTACGAGGTGGCCGATTCGTGCTAACGATTTCATGCAAGATTTCCCTCTCGATCGGTCTGGCCGTCGTGTTTCTCGTACATTCATGTATGCATGCGCCCGTAATAATGCGAGAGATTGAATTTAGCGATAAACACACGCCAGGGGGACTGGAAAACCTTGCCGTGAGACACGATTTAACGCTCCGTGCGTCTCTTCGTATCCGACGCTTGTCGACCACGGCGGACAGAAGCGGCTCCTCTATCCTCCACTCCTCTGGCACTGGCACACTGAAATGATGTTTCATGTGCAAATCGCTTTGAAGGGTTTAGCGGAGTAGCATCGCAGAGTGAGAGAAAGAGTAGGTGGCGTTCGCTGGGAGGGAAACAATTAACTTTAATTTCGCCGGAGATAAATTAGTTAATTGCACGTCGTCGTTGCCCCACGCCCTCTTTTGATGGAGCTAACTGCTAGCAGGTAGTAGAAAATCGCCGGACGTGGGCCACTTTTACCCCTGCCGGTGTGCTATTTTTGCTGCTGCTTTCTGATAGAGTTACTGCCTAGGAGAAGAAAATTCTTGCAGGTAAAGTTATTTTAATTGAGCTTGATGTCTTTGATGATTGGTGGTCGGATTGAATAGGGCTACTGAAATTCGTTTCAAATGCTATATATACTGTTTATTGCATTCTAAGTGCGTACGTTAGTGTTAATTTCTTTAATAACGTTCATTAAACTAGCAACAGAAAACTCACACTTCTAATAGAATGTGTTATGTTCAAAGTTTATTGCAATATTGATGCAACAATACTTTACTTTTTCCTTACATTCAATTGTACAGAGTCAAGCTATAACGCAACATTTGTCAAGTGTATAACCATACCTACCATACCTATTTTCTGTAAAATTAGCAATAAAATTTCACTTAGTTCGTTTACAGACAGATAAGTCCCACTCAAAAAAACAATACAACATATTGGATCTTGATGATGAAGCTTTCAGGACTGGGCACGTGCCTGAAATTTGGAAGAAATCACCTAATGTACCCATTCCCAAAATTTCTGAGTGGAATGCAACCAGAAAGTTCCGCCCTTTAAATGAAATCCACAGATTTTTTGATGTAGAATTACGCTAACGGCAACATATTCAGGGATACAAATTGAAAAACTGAAAACATGAGGCTTTTGTCACGGGAATTGTCCACTTTCAAATGTTCAAAAATCCGTCAGTTTCCAATCGATTTCCTTCATTTTCACAGCAATCGATTGTAAAATTACATCTATACACGCAAAAGTTGGATGGTGCGAAACCAGTACAAAACTGTGCATTTTTAGCGCAATTGTTGATGTGGTTTGGAACCAGTACAATGATTGCGTGTTGGGCATAACGCAATTAATGCTCTAGCGTTTTTTCAATGAATTTGTCAGCTCCAAACTACTACACCTAAACAGTTTCAGCTGGTATCAAGCAGCATTGCAAAGCGAGCGAGAAGCAAAACCTTTCTCCTCCTTTCTGCTTGAGAACGAGACATATGCTACGCTTCTCAAGTCTTCTGCACACACGCTTTCCCCTGAATAGCAGCAAGCACGCACCGACGGTACGGGTGTCTCGCTCATTTCGTAAAGCGACGAGACATCGTCTTGCACGTCGCAATCCGAACCGAAAAAGAAGCGAAAGAGCAACCTGCAAATTATATGTGACGTATCTAGTCTCTTCGCAGGTACATGGAAAATCTACGAGCAAGAGAGAAGGAGTAGTCACTAATACACTCGATGTGAGAAATAAAGTGTCGGTATATGATACATATTCTTATTTCAATCTATGTCTATGTATTCGCAGTACAACTGCTGCGTTATACTTTTCACACATTTATTGTGCGATTTTAGTGCTAAATTTGTGCGAATCGGGAAGTACAATGGTTGTACAAGACTTGAACTTTTGCGTGTACACCCGCCCAAATGCAGAAAATTGTAATTTGATTATTGCGACTGTTGGACTGTTGAAAATTGTTAATATAATATTGCTACTCTTGAGTTGGGAGATATGAATGCAGTAGTCGGACGATCGGAGTTCTTCCGTCCCATTATTGGCAGGGAAACCAACGACAAGGGCTTGAGGTTAGTGAACTTCGTGGCCGAGGAATGGCCATCTGTAGTACCCATTTTGCAAGTTTGAACATTCGGAAGCATACCTGGAGACACCCCAATGGATAGGCCTGCTCCCAGATCGACCACGTGCTGATCGACGGCCGGTACTTTTCAGACGCCATAGATGTGCGGTCCTTTCGAGGGCCAAACATCGATTCGAATCACTATCTAGTGGTAAGCAAGATTCGCGCTCGGCTGTCAAACGTATTTAAAACGAGATCGGAGAGGAAGATACGTCTGGACATCAAGAGGTTATCAGCGGAAGCTGCAGAGTATACTCGGAAAGTTGACAGACGGATCTGTGAATCAGCTGGTTGTGGACCTAAACGAGCAGTGGAAGCACATCAATGATGCGGTCAGCGAAACAGCGCGAGAAGTGATAGGTATGACAACGGGAACCACGCGTAGTGGATGGTTCGATGCTGAGTGTCTAGAGGTAACGGAAGAGAAGAACCGGGCCTACGCCAACACGTTAGTAGCAGCTAATCGTGTAACGCGTCAGATGCGGGAGAAATACCGGGAGGAAAGAGCTGCCGAAAAGAGGCTTCATCGCCGTAAGAAACGTGAGCACTACGATCGCGTCCTTGTGGAGGCGGAGAATTACGAGGAGCTTCTATAGAACGATTAACGGAATCAGGAACCGGACCGTACCAGCACCTGCCATGTGTAATGGCAGGAAGTGGAACCTGACTACCGATAAATCGCAGGTGGTCAGCCGTTGAAAGCAAAATTTTTAAGTGGTGTTGAACGGTGAGGAAGGTAGAAGAGTCGTCGAGGGGAACAAGACAGAAATTTGAGAGAACGGACAAACTGTGTACCCACCAACATTGGGCGAGATGAAGAATGCTTGAAAAGAGCTAAAGAGCCACAAAGCTGCTGGGAAGGACGGCTTACCGGTCGAACTAAAGTCGGGAGCGAGCGGCTGAGAATTGCAATTCATCAGATTATCCTAGGGGTATGGTCTAAGGAACAACTACCTACGGACTGGTCGGAAGGACTTATATGTCCTATCTACTCTCCCGTATCTTGTTCCAGCGACTGAGGCCGTTGCACGAAGCCTGTGTTGGAGAATACCAATATGGTTTCGAGTGGGATGATCTACAACGGACCAGATGTTTACTTTGAGACAGATCCTCGACAAGTTTCGAGAACACAACTTGCAGTCACATCATCTGTTTATTGAATTTAAGACGGCGTACGATACAGTGAAACGCAACGAGCTGTGGTGAATTATGTTAGAACATGGTTTTCCACCAAAACTGATTAAACTGTCACGTCCTTGACGGTTTCACATCAGGCGTAAGAATAGTGGTCGAGTTTTCGAACACGATTTTGACGTTAGATGGTCTGAAGCAAGATGACGGGCTCTCAAATTTGCTGTTCAACATAGCTTTAGAAGGTGCAATACGAAGGGCAGGTGTGCAGAGGAGCGGCACCATCATCACGAAGTCACACATGCTTCTGGGCTTCGCGGACGAAATTAGGTGTTAACCGTAGATCAGTTGAGGAGGTCTTTACGGCTTTCAAAAGAGAAACTACGAGAATTAGGCTCACCATAAACACTGTCAAAATAAAGTACATGGTGGCTGGCAGAGAGCGTGGTAGTTCTGAGAGTGTTGGTGCTGCGGTAGAGATAGATGGGGATACTTTCGAAGTGGGCGACGAATTTTTTTATATTGGTACTCTCGTGACATGTGACAACGAGGTGAGCCGCGAGGTGAAGGCGCATGAATCACGAGCTGTACGAATTATACAAACACGCTGATATTGTTGAGCAGATGAACGGCAGGTTACAGTGGGCTGGCCACGTAGCACGGATGGCGGATGAGCAACCGGCAAAAATAATATTCAACAGAGAACCTGCTAGAGGCCAACGACTTCGAGGCAGACATCGCACGCGCTGGATGTGTGCTGTCCCCGAGGAGGCCAGAGCAGCGAGTGTAAGGGAAGACTGGAGGGGACCAGCCCAAGACCGAGTTTTGTGGAGGCGTACTCTGGATTGGGCATAGCATCTCAACGATCTGTCGCGCTCTGGGCTTGCAGCAAAACATTTGGCAAAAAGTGGGGACTCAAGAGATCCAGATATATGGTAATCGCTAATGTGGTGGCCTAAAACTACACAAATATCAGCTCAAAAAAGCTAGATGGACTTCAACGTCTAGCAAGCTTATCAATAACGGGAGCGATGGCCAGTGCACCATCTAAAGCTTTAGAAGCTCTTTTATATCTTCTATCCTTGCATTATTATATACGCTTGAAGCCGAAAAAGGTGCTCTTAGGTTCAAACGTGTTGAAACTTTTCAGGAAGAGAATCTTAAGGGACATTTACGAATCCTCAAAGATTTCCAAGTGAACACCTTAGTAACCATGAAAGTGAGAAGGAGATCCTAAAGTTCGTCAAGGATCACTTATATTTTATACAGATGACTCTAGAATGGGTGAGTTTACAGGCGCTGGGGTCACTGGACCAGGAATCAATATATCAATTCCAATGGGACAGTGGCCCACAGTTTTTAAAGCTGAAATAAATGCTATTTTAATGTGCACAAATATTTATTTGGCTAGGAAATATAGGTATGCTAATATCTGCCTTTTCTCAGATAGTCAAGCAGCCCCCGATGCACTTAAAACATACACATGTGAGTCTAAGCTGGTTTGGGATTGTATTCTATCCCTTCGACAACAATCTGGACATTCGTAGCGCCGGAGCCATCGTGAGGTATATCTACATCCTGTTCGAAATCAGAGCTCAGAGGCTGGGAAACAAAGATGATTGATGCTAGCTAGAGAGCTTCCTCCAAAGCAAGACAATCTAAACTATTACGCCCTTACGCCCAACGAAAATTGGTCTGCTAAACCAACGAAGGTAAGGAATTTTGTCTAAGAAATCATACCTTCTTGGGGTGAAATGCAAAGGATTAGAACGATTATCACTGATACCCAGAGTGATGGAACGAGCTAACATTGCGGAGTACACCACTCTATATCTAACTAATGGTAGCAGAAGTCATGAGCTTCTACAGAAAAAAAGCATGACAAACATCTAAGCATATTTTAAGAAAGTGACGTGTTTACTGTTTACCCGGTACAAAAACTGTAAGTTTTCAGTTCCGCTCTTAAGAAAATTGCAAGGGAATCAAAAAGAGAACAAATAAGGATCTTGCACCTGCAAGGATTGACTAACATCGAGATCAGAAGGAAGCTGTCACATCTCAATTTAAGCAGATTATTCGTCTACTAGACTATCAAGCGTTTCAAGGATACAGGCAAGAAAAAACCTGGTAAAAAAACGAAGTGTTAGGACTCCAGCGGTCATCAAAGCAGTGAAAGAAGGTTTCCCGCAAAATACAACCCGTTTGGCAATGAAAATGGCGTGTGAAATGACGGTTCGTCACTTCCATGCAAAATGTTATCAAAAAGGACCTTGGATATTCACCTTTTGGGAAGAATAAAATTCATGAATCAACTTGTAAAAATGTTGCCGACAGGGTTGCTAGATCTCGGTTGCTGCTGAAGACGCACGCAGACCACAACATTATTTTTTTCGGACGAAAAGTTGTTTACTCTGAAGGCAACTTCGAACAAGTAAAATGGCCGTGGCCGTGTCATCATGATATACCAGCCGGTAAAAGAGCAGCAGTCGAGCGATATCAGGATGCGTCAGCTGTGATGGTTTGGGGAGGTATATCGAGGTAAAGGGAAATCATCATTGGTATTCATTGACAGGGGCGTGAAAATAAACAAAGAGAACTACTTGCAACACGTTATCAAAGACCATTTGCATCCTTGCGCTAAAATGCTTTTTGAGAAAGACAGTTTTCTGAATGACCCGCATCGTCACCGGATATGAACCCGCTAACTTCAGTATCTGGGCATACGTGCTAGGAAGGTTGGACGACGTTAGGTTTTTGAGTTTGGACACATTTAATAAATGTTTGTTGAAGGTTTGGGACGGAATGCCGAACGAAGTTGTGCGTGCAGCTTGCAATGACTTCGTCGAATCGTCTACGGGCCGTTATCAAACACAAAGGTGAAAGATTTGAACTCAACTAAGTACATTGTAATTTTACTATTTACAGATTTTATCGAAATCGATTTCGAAGAGAAAAAAACTGATTTGAGTTTAATGACATAAATAAAATGTATCACTTTCACTTGGCCACCCTGTACTCGATTTCATGATTCTAAGTCGGATTCTCTTGCTGTACACATGGTGTACCGTAGAAAATTTTTGAGGCGCATTATTACCATAATTCATTTACAATTTATTTTATTTACGCGACTGATTGATTGATTGAACCATAATCGTCTGAATCAAATATGGTCAGCAAAAAACGCATGCGGTAAAATTACCGCATCATGCGTCATCTATGTACTGCGCGAAAAGCCCTATGGAACACCTGAAAGATTCGAAGAATGTGCTCTTTGTACAGCGTTCCATTTACCAGCCAGAACCTTATTTATTGTGCGAAAGCAGAAGCAGCGCTTAGTTTTTCTAAGGCATTGTTGAAAACCCTTTTTTTTTGTAAAAAAATACATTTTGGAAAACATTTCATAATATGCACACAACAGTGGTTAGCTAACCATAAAACTGATTTCTGTCGGAAATTAGTTTTGAGTCTATTCTACTTACAAGTAAGTTTATGTTTATTTTCCGTCTTATTGTTAATTCTACTTAACATTTTATTTCAGCAGTTGCAGCAAAGGTTTTTAATTTAAGTTTCTTTGTAACAATTGCACTCTGTGCAATGTAGATCTCGTACAGTACGTACAGACGGAGAAACGAAAAACCTTATGATCGAGTACAAAAAAAGTTGAGGGAAATCTAAGGATTATCTAAACCCATTGGCAAAACGAAAATTGTTGACCTACAAAAGAAAGAATTTTTCGGAGTAAGAATTTTTTAAAATTAATTCTATCACCTTCCAGCAACTCTAAGAAAATATGTTTTTAAGGTGGAAGCATGCGCGAAACTTCACACGTTTTTCAGGAAGAATAAACAATTCCAAAATATCATTTCATGTAAAAGCAGTACAAAATGGTTGAGTGTTTCGAAAAACTAACTTACTGGAACATCCTCTTAATAAAATGAACAGTTCTCATGGTAAACACGAAAGAAAGTATAATAGCGATAACAAATCTTCTACAACCAAGTTTGCTATTCGATTTCCCCACGTCCATTCCTTACCATATTGCTCTCCCAAAGCCTTTGAACCCAGAACAAATTGTTAACGGGTTTCATAAATCACCCTGATCAATGTGGTGAAACCACCCGCTACCAAAATACAACCCGTAAAAATGTTCGATTCCGATCTCGTTTCCCCAGCACCAGCGGAGTCGTATAACAACCCGCTCCCACTTTCGTTTGCTTTTACCCTACTAACGACGGCGGGCGTGTAAAATTTGCCACCTGTTCAGATCAATCAGGCTTTCCTTGCTGCTGCTGTCAGCGACGATGTTTTTCGACGTTTGGCTTTCACTAGCGTTTGCCGCTTCGGTTCGCGAAGAATCACGAACGGTTTGAGTTTGGCCTATTCTCTAGAGCAAACAAAACTTGTCACCGCTTGTGGTTGTGTTTATTTGTTTTTGTTTTCTATTATACTGTAACACTTGACTTCAAGTTAGTTTGTGGAGACTAATGTCAGGTTACTAATTACTAATTTTACCTCACGAGTCTCGAGACGAAAAATATATACTGATTCCCATCCGTTCAACTAAATTGAATGACCAAACACCAGAAATCTGGAAATCAGAGTTTTACACTAGAGGTGATCATTAAATTTCAACTCTGTTGCCGCTTCACTAGAGTCACCTCCCCATTCTGTTTGCGAAAAACGGGTTCCTGTACCTTCTAGTCTCTTTCAGTCCCACTATCGCACTGCTGAAATCACATACCGTGCAAGCAATCATCCGTGTCTAGAGACACTTTCCGTCCGTGTGCCACCCGGTGAAGATAAATATGTGCCGGAAGTCGAACCGATTTATCAATATCCCTTTAGCTGTTTTTATTTTTCCGCCCGAACTTGTCGGGCTGGTCCTGGGGGGGAAAATCCACTTTAGCTGCCTCTTCCTTCCATCGCTTGTTACTCTCACAGGTTCTGATGTCATGAATTTTTTAAATTGCTTTTCCTCGCCATTGCTAACAATGACAAGGCGAAGAGTTACGAAAGGGTGCGAGTAAGGGTCTTACCGAAGAGGAAGGGCATTGTGATTGATTTCTTCTATGTCTGTGTACATCCTTTCGCTTAGTTCGTATCTCTAGCCGCTCCTAGAGATGGTCGGGTTTGATGTTTTTCAAACCCGTACCCGACCCGAACCTGATTTTTTTTTCTGTCGAAACCAGAGCCCGACCCGAACCCGAACTTTTTTTATTAGTTCAAACCCGAACCCGACCCGAACCCGAAAATTTTATTTCTATGAAACCCGAACCCGACCCGAACCCGAAATTGCGGAACCCGAACCCGACCCGAGCCCGAGATTTCATAGATTTCATAGTCGGGTTTCGGGTTTCCATACCCAAACCCGACCTGAACCCGAAATTTTCAAACCCGAACCCGACCCGAACCCGAAATTTTTTTTCACCAAACCCGAACCCGACCCGTACCCGACACTTTCGAAAATTTTCAAACCCGAACCCGACCCGAACCCGTCGGGTACGGGTCGGGTTCGGGTTTCGGGTTTGAAAACCCGAAACCCGACCATCTCTAGCCGCTCCTGCCTTCAACACGTTTTTTTTTTCAAGTTATATAATGAAGTTTTCCGCTAAAACTTTCCGAAGACTGTCACCGGATGAAACTATGTGAGAAGCTGAAAGAAATCATTTGAACATCGCCAATTGGAAACTGGCTCTATTCACCGTTACATCATATTTGGTTCCTGAGCGTCACTTTGATTCCATTTCAATAATTTTTCGGAAACCAGAAGTCGCTATTTTGCATGGAGTGGAACAACGAGTTCCGATTCCTAGGCGCGAGTTCATCGGCGCATTTAAGCAGGATCGGGAAGAATTCGTTGCAACATTCGCGTTCCATCTACCATCGACAGGCCACTTATCAGACCGATAGTCCTCTATGCACTGGGGGGGGGACCTTCTAGCTGGTCTCGAGGTATGATGCTGGCCTAACAAGCCAGTTGTCGTAGGTTCGATTCTCGCCTCGGGAGAGACTGTTACTGTCAGTAGGATCGTAGCGCTGGCCCCGCAATTGTCCTGTACGCTTGGCAGCGGAGTCTGTGTATAATAAACAAAAGGTCGAATTCTCAACATGCTTGTCATTCTCCTCAGTATGTGGAAAGAGCAGAAAAAAAAATCACCCGCACTTCCCTTTCAGCATGTGCCTGCGTGTAGTAATGCTTCCTCCACACTGTTTTTTTCTGCACTCTAAAGAGTCTCAATCACTTACAGAAAGACAAACACACTTCCAGCTCATCCCACATCTGAGAGAAACAAGAGGGGTGAATCAATTTAAAGAGAATACGCTGAAGTACACCACAGTGTACATTGGCGAGTAGTCCGGAAGGTGGAAAAAAACCTACCGGGCAAAAGTGTAATCCTCGTGTAGCTACACCGCGAAAACGAATTCTACATAAGTAAACCCGAGCGATACGAGCAACGTAGTCTATTTTTTTTTCTTCTATCTCTTTTACTCTTCTACCATGCTCAAGAAACGAACTGTAAAAAGCACCGCAGAAAACTCTGCTGTGTAATTATTGTGCATAATGTCCGTATGTATGAGAAAGTACACGATAGTTCATTGTCTCGCAAATGAGAGATTTCAGATTTCACCGCGGTGCTTTCTGGAAGCTCGCCAGATACACAAGGTCAGGGCTGTCATTCGCACACTCATTGCGCCTAGTGTGTTAATTTTACGTCAAGACACAACGAGAACGGTACCTACACATTTTGATAACTAACAGGCACAAAGAGAAAGAGCGAAAACGAAATGACTATGAAAGATATCACCAAGTGAGAAATATTTCAAGAGAGTGAGAACGTAACAACACTTTGTGCTGCTTTTTGTGACACATTTCGTGAGAACGAAGAGCTTCAGTTTGAGCAGTTTGCGTTGCGGGTAGAAAAAATAGCAGAGAAAAGGAACCCAGAAAGGACCATATACATTTTTGATTTGATTTAAACATGATTCTCAATGGCGTGGGCGTGTTTTTTAAAACATATTACGCACGTCCAGATATGTTCCTGTCCCGGTATTTATATACAATCGCTACATGCATTCACTACTGATACCGTTCATTAGAATGGTAATGACTGTATGGAAAAAAATTGTCCTTCGTCGCATTTAGAAGTTCGTTCAGTCGACAAGTGAAACTTTAACCGATCGATTTTTTTCATTTTTAAGACATTAACATGAATTCTGATGCCAAATTGTTTTATATTCACTATTTGTGCATTTTTTTCATTGGACACAAAATAATGCTTTCGTGTTCCCGAAGTCAGAAAAAATAGCAGAGAAAAGGAACCCAGAAAGGACCATATACATTTTTGATTTGATTTAAACATGATTCTCAATGGCGTGGGCGTGTTTTTTAAAACATATTACGCACGTCCAGATATGTTCCTGTCCCGGTATTTATATACAATCGCTACATGCATTCACTACTGATACCGTTCATTAGAATGGTAATGACTGTATGGAAAAAAATTGTCCTTCGTCGCATTTAGAAGTTCGTTCAGTCGACAAGTGAAACTTTAACCGATCGATTTTTTTTCATTTTTAAGACATTAACATGAATTCTGATGCCAAATTGTTTTATATTCACTATTTGTGCATTTTTTTCATTGGACACAAAATAATGCTTTCGTGTTCCCGAAGTCAGATTAAGCTGAAGTTTAGTATGGGAACTTTTTTCGAAGACGAAACTATTGCGCCCTACTTCTAAACGAAATTCGAAGAGTCGATTTCTATCGCCACCCAACTGTTCATGTACGAGACATATTGCGGCTATCTCCGGGAAGAAACCATTTCTAGTTTTGAAACAAAACCCATTGAACAGCACTGAAAATTAGCTCATAAATTATTTCAGTAGGGGTCGAATGAAGTGCAGAAACCAAAAAAAAGATACTATAATCGTTCCTTTGTCAAATCCGATAATCATTGCCCCAAGCAACACACGAAGAAAGACACAATCACTGGTGTCGCGCATTTTGGCAAATGCACAAAGTGTACTCAGTCGCGTTTTTTCGGTGCGAAAAAAATACAAAAGAGCGAATGGGGAGAAGAGAACACAAACGAAATATTGGGAGTTGTACGCACGGTTTGATGGCAAATGTGTTGTGTACAAATTTGTGTGGTTCTGTCTGCACTGAGGTGAATTCCAGCCCTGCACATGGTCCGTCGTTCTCTTCTAGCATGTGCGTTGATTCGCTCTCTAGTGTTAGAGCAGTTGTTTTCGCAGTGCAAGATATTCTCCTGCACTATAGAGATTTTCTGAGGACTCTGGGAGAATATTCTGAGGAGTCTGGTTTTCAATCTGAAAAACTGTAGAATTGTCTATGGCTTTGTCTTACATGTAATTATACATGAATTTCACATAAGCTTTTATGGTTAACTGATCTGCAAATGATACAAAAACAACGGAACCACGAACCTCTAACTCTCATACTTTAGGAATTTTTAATACACCGTTCATGCTATACCAGTGATAAGAGGATTGGCATCACAGCCTCAGTAACCAGCTGGTCAATTAAATTCTGTGTAATTAACTAGAATAACCCTGGGCAAGTTGCAAAAACACTGTCTTGCTAGAATAGCTTCTTGGCAAGACACCCCTGAGTTATAGCTAGTCAATTAACTGCCGAGGGATAAGGAACGGCAAGGATCACTGAAGGTTAATGAGTTTGTGCAACTGTGAGTGTGTGTGTAAATGCATGTCTGTTTGTTTGTTGAGTTTACTATGCTAAATAATAATAAAAACAATGATAATAACCATAATAATAGTGGCAATTATAATAATAACAATAATAAAAATAAAAACAGAATATAATAACAACATCATATGCTAATCAATAAACAAAAACAAACATGTTGATAAAATAATACTTAGCTTTGAAAACAAACTGTGGTTCCTTGATCAAAATTTCGCTGTGTTGGTGACTTCAACACACATCTAGACATCTAAACCCGAAGTTTCATTATGAAACTCGTAATAAAATTGTGAAGTTATATAAAAAAAGGAAAAGAAAAAAAAGTATAAATGAACGATGTAGTCGATGAAGAAACCACGTACACGTTTGCTATTTAATACTACATACAACAATACAAATTTGCACATTAGCACATGGAAATAACAGTAAGAAGTGAAGAATTTTATTTCACGTTTAACTACAGTCCATCCATAAATGCATAAGAGTCATACTGCCAGAAAAAAGTAAAAGCATTAATGGATTTAGACAAGAAAAGAGCTTGCACTAAGTGGTCTGGTCCACGTGTGAGAAAAATTCTTTAGTGTGAATTGATATTGTTAAGAAACTTTCTCACATAGGAGATTGCCGAGATCAGAGTAGGAAAAACTACAACATAAGTATCTGACTCCCATCATCTCCCTAAGCTCCCATTCACCACCCGGGAGCACACGCCCTTGGGCTGTCAAAACTCTCATACAATAGCTTTGTGGCTCCATCTTAGGATTCCGTAAAGCTATAAGAACCCGAGATAGGAGCTCAATCACCAAGCCCAGAGAGACTACGATTATTGTTTTTTTTTTAACATAAACCTAATTATCAACTAATTCTTTGATTACCAATAATATCGTTTGATGGGGTATCAATGCCAAGTACTCGTTATATTGAGAGAAAAATATCGATGCTTGTGGTCAAGGATGAAACTTTTCACTCGCGTTCATTTTTTTCGCAAGTCGATAGCTCATTTAATAAGAACAATTCTAAACAACTTTGTATGACAAACTTGAAGTCCTCAAGTAATACTACAACATTGTTGAAGAGAGTATTGTCCGTACTCAAACACCAGTGCTGTGAGAGGACATTCTGGCAAATTATCGAGGAAATTATCACGAGAATTATCGCGATAATTTTCTTAAATCTGCTCTCACGGCTCCGGTGTTTGAATGCGAGTAATACTCTCTTCGACAAAGTTGTGGTTTTACTTGAGGACTTCAAGTTCTTCATACGAAGTAGTTCAAAAATGTGCTTATAGAATGAGATATCGGCTTGCGAAGAAAATGAGCGTGAGTGATAATTTACATCCTTACTTATGGTCCCCGTGGCTCTGTGGTTAGCGATGTCGGTCGGCTAGCTCTCCCACACGGTTGTGATATCGGGTTCGATTCCCGATCGAGTCGAGGAACTTTTCGAGCTGGAAATTTTCTCGACTCAGCACTGGGGCACGGTGTATCGTTGTACTTATCCTACACATACAAAATGTGCCAAAAACAATATCGATAACGAAATCTCTCAACTATAATCTAGTTGATCGAGACCGCTATTAGCCCCAAGGCTAAGCGAGCGATATTGTTTGTTTTGCTTGTGGTAGCCTTCTGTATTGGATAATATCCGCGTTTGTTGTGGTGCATTTTGGTCATGTTTTAAAGCAATGATAATTTTGTTCCAGAAAAAAACATTAAAATTGATTATTTTAGAACAATCTTCGTCATGAACATACATTATATAGATCCTACAAGCATCCTACACGTTTAATGTCGCCTAAAAATTATCAGAAGCGCTGTAAATTGCGTAAATGCTAATGCTGCACCAGTGCGTTCTCCCCTACATTTTTTGAACAGGTCTTTAAAATCAACTTATTTGGATAGTGTAGAATCGCCTTGGATGGACCACTTCCATTGGTGGACCACACGTCAGATTAAATCAATTTATGCGAAGACTCGAGGGATTTTCAGGAAACATCCATCGGGAAACATCTTATCCAGATAATCTGCAGTGTATCTTGTAGGATTTTTGTAAGCTTTCAAATTTCGGTCCCAAACATAATATCATTGGTTGTTAAATGAAGATGGTAACGAATCAAAGATGGCTGCCAAAATTTTATACACTTTATACAACATCTCTAGATATTTAAAGTTCGATGACCGACGCACCGTTTGTAGAGGGTTTTGGAGCAAAATTTTTATATTTTATATAGCCTGATAAAAATATTAATTTTTAGTCTTTTCCAATACTTGTAGACTCCTTAACGAACGAGGGTTCTACCAACTGAAACCTATTTAAATATAATTACTATTTTTTTACTGCGTTTAATCAATCTAAATATAAAAAAAATAATTTTGAAGACATCGTGACACTAATGGCCTGGTTGTGGCCACATAAACTGAAAGTCGTCATAGTGGATTCAAAAATGGTGTTGAATGTAATGTTCCGGTCTCTTGGAATCTATTCTCAGTCTACAAACATGATCGAGTGCTAGAAATACCCATACTCATCGAACGCATTCAGAAAGTTTCCATAATGCATGAGAACTTTATATTCTATAAGACCTCCTTCTGCCCCTCTCCCATTCAAATATTTCTAAGGCCATCTCGCTTGTACAAAATAAAACGTATGCCACGTATGGTTCGGGTACTAAAGGTATTGACAGATTAGACAGTGACATTATAGAGCACACGCATGCTGTTTCTTAAAATTTAATTGCATTTCCGAAACATAACAATGGAACTGATTATTTTATGATTAGATTCAAACAGTAAATGAATAAATGAATTATGCAAGCCCGCTTTCTCCGTCAGCTTCATTTTCATTTTTAATCAGGTGAGGGTGAGGGGTCAGGTGAGAGTGATGCTGTTAAACTCCGCTTTCAATTGAATATAATTTATTTCCTTTTCAAGAACTTTAGCTGTCAAAATCAAATAAAGAGAGTTCGAGTAGTTCTCATTTAACTCACAATGTGCTCGAGAATGAAACAAATGTTTTTCAATTGAAAGCGATGGGTCACAGCAGCCTATGAAAAAATACTGCTTTTTTCTTACAGTCGTTTTAAACGAGTATTAACTGCTGGTGACTAAACTCTACATCCATCGAAGTTAGCTGTTACGAAACTGTGCAAAGCATATTGGCATTGGAGAAGTTAATAAACATGCTATCACTGTTCAACGCCTCCTTATTCAATATTTAATTAAAAGCGTTTCCGTACACCGATCGTTGTAAACCCTGTTGCTACTGTTCCGTTCTAATTTCTGTATGTCTTCTCCCATAATCACTATGTAGCGGTAACAGCCGTTTTGCTATGATAACATCCTTCGGTTTGTCGATAGACGACTGTCATGAGCGGCTGTTATGAACTGTCATGTGTTTAATTTATATCGATTGAATAGTTGCAGATTGTGGATTCGTGATCATAAAACAAGCTGACATATCCTCTAAGCCAAGGTATAAAAAAAATTACCGTAATTATTGTTTTTTTTTTTTTTATTTTTATTTCTCGCCGTGTCAAATTGTAATTGGGAGCTACGGTGGCCACTTCACAAGGATATCTTGCCCAGAGATTGTCAAGAGTAGACTGCGGGCTTGCATTGACTTGCAAAATATAAAATAAACTAATTAATTGAAATATTTATCAAACACCACTTACATTTCAGGTAATGTAATATAGAAATTACCCAAAAAAGCTACTATACTTCTTCACCGAACCACAAAAACACATCAAGTTGTTCCACAACATTTCAATGATTTATTTATTTTGTTTGTGCAATTCACAGCATCCGATCGAGTTCACTGATTCTTGTGAGAATATCAGCGAATTATTGCTTTTAAAATGGATAAGTTGTACAGAATTGCCGTCAACCCAAAAGCCTTAAAGTCTTCCTAGGCAAAAAATTTTTTAAAAATGACCGCCGAAAACTTTTACTAAGCTGTTACGCCAAATTTCTAACTTATGAGAGTTTAGAAAATTAGGTTCGTAGGAATTGGAAACGAATCGTCCATATATGTTGATGTTTTTCGTTCACGTTTTGGTTTATGCCGTTTCCAGAGCAGGCTGGAAATAATTTCGCTGGTGTGGAGAAAATTCGCTTCCTCCCGAAACCCCGGAGACTACCTCCCAGACCCGGAAACTTCAGGGGAAACCTCCTAATTCTTCTATATGCTCTTGCGAATAAACACACAGCCGCTTACAATTGATTCATCTTACCCATCGCTAACATAAGCTTTGACAACGCTTAATGATAACGACACGCATGCTATGATCAAAAGAAAAATCATTGACAAATTCGTTGTATTACGATGCCTGTATCTAAGTTCAAATGGAACACTACAAAACAGCATGCTTTGCATCGCGCACAGGCGAGAAGCGTAACAGTTGTATAATTACAGATGTCCATGGCGAACGCAACGGTAACGCTGCAAGTCGCACAATTTTGTTTCCATGGACTGTTACGTTTTTTTCTGGTGTTACTACTGTTGCTGAGGAAGAAGCCCTCCTGTCGTCTAACGGCTGTCGTAGTACAGTACATTTTCTAAGGCTGGGTCACAGCGTCACTATAACCAAACAATTGTCAATTGAAAATGATTTGGTCAGGCTCGGCCTCAATGTCTCACAGAGATAAATCTAAATTTTGATTAACTGCAATGTTAAGCCCAGCACTGGATTAAGCCCGGCTTCTCTAGAGTTTACTATCAATTGACTGTGAAAGTGAAGTGATATTTGATATTTCATGTACTCTAAAACACATCGAACCAACTGTGAGACTTCAAACATCAAATAATAAACAAAACACTACAGCCGATACGCAAACAGATTTTTTTAATTGTCTTTGTATTCCGTAATTCTATTATTGGCAGTATCACTATTGAAGTGAATGATACGCTTTTCATTTATATCCGTGCTTGTGTGTGAGAATTTACCCTTTTGTTTTCAAGCTTACTGCTCTACTATACCGAGCCTCTTTCTATCCTACCAATATCGCCAAATTACAATTCCCTGAACTGAGGCTACACCTCACGTTCCTCTTTGGCCAGCTTAATTCTAAGAGGGACTTATTATGTCAAGAGGAAAGAATCTTATCGAAACCTCGTTCCTCGTGCCAATATCGCCAATCACAATTCCTTGTAGAGGATAAATATTCCTGAGATCAGTTTTATTATAAGAAGGACTTATTTTGTCAAGAGGAAGGAGTCTTATCGAAACCTCGTTCCTCTAGCCAAGACCGCGCCATAATTACAATTCCCTGAAGAGAACTATTATACGTTACTCAGAACAGTTTTATTATAAGAGGGACTTTTTTATAAGAATGAAAGTTAGCAGAGATACTATAGAATTCAGCTTCAAGGAAGGGTATGTTGTGGAGAGCCTGAGAATAAACTCATGTTAAAGTCCTTTGACAACCAGATGGCCTGATTCTACTAAGATTCGAACCCATGACCCCTCGCTCTTCAAAGCGGACTCTGTAACCTTGCAGCTACGAAGCTCCCTGCATTTTCATTCCCCAAATTTCACCCTTACAAAGGAGGTTATGTGGGGTTTCCGTCAAACGTGGTTCCAAGACTTTTGGAATTAATAGAACTACACTACAAGCTCACGTTTTTAGTGAGGTGGAAAACTCTGGATATTTACAACAGAGTAGAAAGCGGATCTTATGCAGAACCTACTAATCCTGGAGAGTCAATTCATCGGAATCACGAAGGACGACTTACGGAAGTTAGTTTGCTGAAAAGAATGGACTCTTTCAACAAACTGAAGAAAATAGCAGGACACGATTGGCCAACCAAGGTTTAGAAGCGAAATGAAAAACTTACGTTTCGTATACCGGAATCTTCGTTTGGGCAAGAGGATTCAAAATGCTTTTCGTTAATGCCTTTTTCGACATGTACGAAACTGTGTTGACAAGGAGGAATTTTACTTCGGACCACGTGCTTAATGCCAATAAAACAACTGTTTCCAGTGGATGTGAGGAAGTATTAAAAGAATTTTATAATGTATCCAGAATGTTTGTAATCAGTTCAGTGCCTCCTTATAAGAATAATATTATTGCCCGCAAAAACAAAAAATGAGAACAACAAGAAGAGACATCCATCGTTGTTATGACTATGTCGGCGAGCGACCAGGCAGTTGGTTGGTATCCGATGAAAGTACATTCACTAGTTATCGACCAGCTAATATTCGCTATATAACCCAAACCTGCTCCAAATAAACAGGACACATACCCCCAATAAGTGGACACAGTGGGACTATTTAAGGCAGTAGATAACAAAGGTAGATCATCCGTCGAACAACTGGTTTACGATCGCTTCGGATAAAATTTGTCCACCTCACAAGATGACCCAATCGCGTATAACTAAGCGAAAACGTGCGACCGATAGACTATTTATTTGGCAATGCAATGCAATTATTTTGCTTTGTAATGACTTCTATACCAAAACGCTATAATTGAAAAGAAAAAAACCAAACGCAGGCTCTTCAATTTACCATGGAAAAACGCCCCAATGCAGAACGATAAGATGCACCTAGCAGAAATCAGCACACGAAGTGAGAAGCATTTGAAGTCTCAAAAGTAAAATCAAGAGCAATAGAACACATTATCCGGTCGAAGAAAAAATTGCTTAATTTGCACAAATATTTAGTGGTTTCGGCTACACTACAGCTCCAGGCAATATGCCCGAGCTGTAGTGTAACCGAAACCACCAAATATTTGAGCAAATTAAGCAATTTTTACCGTTTCTTCTCTTGGTACAGCTGCTTATCGGATCACTTAAGGCATATAAACACAAGCATTGATTAATAAACTTCATGGAAGTCAATACATCTTGTTGAACACAATTTAGAAATATTACAAAAAAAAACAATATTTGCCATCAAATCCTGCTAAAGAATCATTTTGCTTAGAAGTGTGGGCATACCCAGTAAACTGTAATTCTCGGAATATCACTATTGAGAGAATATGGAAAAATACTTTTTCTACTATAGGCCCAATGTATCAAAAATCTATAAAACATTCGCCTAAATTTCTTTAGTTTATAACTATAATTAGTTTATTTTCTGTATATGAATGTTTGAAGGTTAACTTAACCGATCTTTCAATCTTAGTACCAACAATATCTCACGCTGGCCTGTAAGGCTAATAGCGGTCTCCATCAACTACTAAATTAGTTGGGAGTATTCGTTATCGATGTTGTTTGTGTGACACATTTTGCATCGTGTAGGACACCGTGCACCAGTACTGAATCGACAAAATTTCCAGCTCGAAAAGATCCTGAATCTGATCGGGAATCGGACCCGAGATCACAAACGTGTGGGAGAGCTAATCGACCACAGAGCCACGGGGACCACACTAATTTCGATCTTAATATCGAACAAATAATATTGATAAGCCGTAGGTCACTATCCCTTTTTAGAGTAATTAGAACATTTTGTTGAGTCATACAAAAACAAATAAGAAATTTTATATTATCTCCGCAATGTTGTGAACAATATAAACAAAATTAGTTGCAAAAGATAATCTTTAGTGTAAAACCAAAAGTAGTGAGTTTCAAACAGCTTTGTGGATCCGAGGTAATGTGAATTTATGTGAACCAGTGTTGAGTCAGAAATATTTTTTCATGAAATATGGATTTTATATAATGCAAGAGTTTCAAAGAATACAGAGAACTTATTATCAGGACCGGACAACAACTGAAAAACGATTCATGTAATGTTTGTTTGAAAGCCCGTTTTGATTTAGTAAAGCAACTAGAACTAACGTATTCCAGTGATGTTAAATGATTCTAATAATTTCAAATCGGCTCTCGAGTTATTTTGAATCTAAATCTAAATACGCCTTTTTGAATTATTCGTATTCAGAACAACAAAAGGTAAGATTGCGCCCGTTTTTTCAGATTTTGATAGAGATTTCACTTTTTTTAATATGATAAAGCACAAAGAACCGTGAGAAATGCTGCTAAGAGCACTCAAATCGGTTCAGTCGTTGATAAGAAAATTAGCTCAATGAATGAAAAGAAAAATCCCGCAAATAGTCTTTATATGTTATATTCGAGAAAGCTTTATTATTTTTAAGTGATATTAATAAAATACCGAAACCAAACTTCGACTCTTTAAAAAAGTTTTGTTTCTGATTAATACATGACGAAATTATTACTACATATTTACACGTTCAAATTGAATTATTGGATTTTGAAAAGTGCAACTGGTCGAATTAGCGCAAACTCTGTCATTATTACTATGCAAGCACAATAGTTTTTATTCAGTAACATCCAAGCATTTTCAATTATTTTCTCATGCGTTTGTTTCGTTCGCTTAAAACTGCTCCAAAACTAGCTTTAAAAGTATGTCGCTAATTAACATCAAATCGATTAGCAAGTAAGCCGAGCAGCAGCTAAACAAATTGCCTGGCTGCTCGAACGGTCCGCTAATTAGAATCACATGCTGATGGAAAAACTGCACAGTAAACTCATTCTGTAGGGAATGCTTAGCGGTTCTATTCCCTTCACTTGAACCCAACTTGCACGGGTCGCGCGAAAATAAGATCGGCATCAACACCAACGACGACTAGAAATCGTTTACACGCTTGTTTTCGCTAATGAGAGAAACTATTTATTTGAGCCTGCGCATAGTAGCGTCAACACCATTTTTTGTCTTTTCGCGCTTTAAGCGGTGTAAGTAGTGTGAAGGTGTCAATTCAAAACATTTAGCAAGAGTGTAGATTTGCGCTTAAAATTGTTTTTTATGGATTTATTAGCTCATTCCAGTGTTTTGAAGTTTGACTTTAACCATAAGGTAATAAATTCCATGTGAATGTTTCGTGAGTTTCTGTTGAATATTTTGGTACGAGCTTGAACGAAAATGTGGACTCATCCGAAACAATCAATGCTTGATGTGAATATAATTATCATTTCCCACTACGCAGGTGGAACCCAAAAATTCAAATTACCAGAAGTGAGTCGTACTCTCCAACAACGTGACAAGCGCGATTACGCGCACAGAATTACAACAGCGACCAGCGAAATATCATACGTAAAGTGTGCCGCCTGGTTGCCCATCAATCGGTTCCGTGCAGCAATTTCAATCTCGCTTTCATACGACTCGAAAATCCACCCAAGCTAAATACAAATATCCGGGCATGTCACGTGCCAAAAAACGTGGACAATCGCACTAATACTAACGAAGCATACAGAGCGAACATTTATCTCTTTATGGAGCGATAAGCCGGCAATGCGAAAGAGAGTAAATGCGACCAAAATCGAGCAATGAAAAAAGCAAATATGATCGACTTACCAGCATCAACACGGCTAGTCATAATCCGCGGAGTAAATCTAGTAAATCCCGTGCTGCATCTTGTAGCTGGCAACACTGAGCAGTATCCACACGCACACAACCACGTGCCCGAGATACAATATGTTCTATAATCAATAGTATGATATTCGCACTGTTGTGGCGCAGCGAGCTATGCTACGCAGCTGTATTCCTGCCACCTACCGAATTCGTGAGATTTCACGAATAATAATCACAAACTTTAGTCGATATTTTCTAAGAAATCTGACACAAAAACACAACCACTCTCGCTGACAACTAGTACTCGACTAACGAGGCGAATGCGAGTCAAGTTATCATCGTCGTATGAGGGAAAATCACTCAACCCCGCCTAGGATGACCGCGCCTCCTTTTCTGTCGGCCAATCTATAGCGATAGCGATGCTGACGTCAGTAGACGAAGCCACACGAACACCCGGTCGCTCGCATCTGGTTCGGCGCCGAAATCCATTTTGTACCGCGTTCGTTTCCCTCTCTTACCACTGCTTCGGTACCAATCGGTTCGGCTCTAGTTCGCTCGGCTGCCGAAGTGGGCCCGAGCGAATGAACGTGGCAGTAAGCAAAATGACGAAAAGTTCAAAAATCTTCCACTTTAGCTTTCCACAATACGTTTGGTCCGGTGGCGGACGGCCCGATGCCAAGCGAAGGTTCCGAAAGAATAATAAAGCGAATTAAGCGAGGTGACAGAAAATTCGATGGTGGACGAGTTTGGAATCTAGTTCGGGTTGAGGTTGCTGCTGAGTGCTGAGCATAATTGATTTGTTTTTTTTATCGCTGGATTCGCTGGAAAACTCCGTGAGTTGCAGATATATTGAAAATAAGTTGGAATTTAACGTGAATACTTCTTCAACGTGTTTGAAACAGAAATTTGGGCTTGCATTGAAGAAAAAAAGGAAAAAAAACGTTATGAAGGATTTAAAGCATTATCATTATTTAATATTTTCACTAGTTGATGTCGAAGAAATGAGGTAACTTTATGCATTGAAAAAAACGTGTGGTAACTACGTTTCATCTCCATGCCTATATTTATGATTGACTACGAAATTGATTCTGTAACACTCGCAAAAGTGGATCAGATACCACGATCACGAAAAAAAATGTTGTTTAACCTACATCGTTCAACTATTCTTTCTAGTGCGAGCTGTTGACTGGAATTTAACGTGAAAATATCTGGGGCTTTTTCTGATCCCCTTTATTTGATATGAGCTTTGCGCTTGTACGGTAACCCTCTTAACTGGTGTCGAGATACGATGCCAGTCGTCGTATGTTTGAATCCCGGTTTGGGAGAGAGAGACTGTTAGTGTCAATAGGACGTAGCACCAGCATCGCAATTAACCTGTACCCTAGAACGGTCGGCTGCAAAGTCTGTACAGAACATAAACAGAAGGTTAAATCCGAAACGGAATGTAGTATTTGGGCTGTGCTCTTTGCGCTTGTACATTCTCGTTTCGAAACCGCCTCTTTAGCATGATGTTCGCAACAAGTTTCGTGAAGTATTAGAACCGAGTTTCCTGCGTATCATGACCGTTGTCTACTTCCAGGTTTAGATACACTATAAAGACGACGATTGATTCAGCGGGCGACACTAGTTGGGGAGCGGAGAAACGGAGAAAACGACTCACCGTAGTTGCTTTCATTTCGAGAGCACCACAGAGGACGTCGTGTCACGATTCATTACGTTCGCCTAGCTAGGGGAGACTGGAGAGATTTGATCCTATCATTGTATCTCATAGGCGAAGTAATATAAGTTGGGCAAATATTCTAGAGGAATGTGCCATTTTACTTAAAACAGTATTCCTATTGTAAGAAATCAGGATAGAAAATACAGGATCTAACGTTTGCATTAAAAAAATGCCAATTTTTCATGGAATCTCACATGCACTACCGAAACTATCCGGACGGCCGACGACCATGAGCGACAAGAAGCTTCAAAGGGTGCTGAAGAGGGAAACCGAGGGAAAGGTAGCTACATTGCTGCGTGCATTTGGCCGGAAGATCGGTGCAACCGGCCAAACAATGGAAAAATACCTGGCGAACATGGACATACATGTCATAAAGCAGCAGTGTCCTTCACTGGTCTCGGAGCTGCATTGGTAAGGAACGACGAGACCTATCTCACCCTGGCAGGGCACTTCGTATTTTTCTTTCCCCACGAAGGAAGTGAGCTTCACACACCAAGTTCCCCAAAAGAGTGCTGCTGTGGCTGACAATCAGAGTGGAGGGGATGTCAAAGCCCCTCTTTTTTGCTCCGGACTGGCCGTGAATAGGGAAGTTTAAAGTACGAAGTGCCTACCGGAAGTTGCGTCGTTCATCAAACGAAGCGAACCCGTCCAAAGTTCACCAGCTGCGTCCTATCGGAAATTTCGGAGCAAACCTGGAGCGTAGGATCTACACCAACAATTGTTTCGCAAAAACTGAGGAGGAATAAATAAAACGAAAAAATACTCGAAAACATGCCTTCACGTATGTTTTCGTCCGCGTTTCGGTGAATGTACCGGTTAACAGCCGGAAGGTAGCTTGCAAGAGGGTATAATTTTTTGTGCTGGTCGGCCTTCCATAAGATATTCATCATACTCATTTATCTGTCTTAGTTTTTTATTATCATCCGAGAAAGTCCATTTCTGAACGCAAACGTTAATATACTAGATTTGAAAAAAAAAATTTAATCCAAAATCGACAGTAAGTGGCGTATGAATTAGTCCACGTTGAAATTGAATGGTTGTTGAGCGTTTACGTAATAAATGAATGACTATATTTCAACAAATATATCAAAAGGGTGATCAAGTATACTAAAATGAAGGATCAAATCTCCCACAGTCTGAGTGTTTTCCATTTTTGCATGGTTTAGACAAATGCTTATTACATTTTTTAAAGTAAAATAATGAATAAAGTTTTTTATGATTATTAGAAACTAGTACAGTCCAGTCTCTCCAAGTGTCGTCGTGTTTTTTTCACTGGTAGAATTATTTATATTCTACGAACCACGTCAGTGACATAAATTAGACTATCAAGATCAACCCTGTTGTAAATTAAGTTTTTAGTTTTTTAAGACTGCAACCAAAGAAGTTTTCAAGTACAACAAAAAGCATATTGAGGGTTTTTACATGCCATATTTCCATTGTTGTCAAGCCAAACCACGCACAAATTTTCGGTCATTACTTAGGTCGTTTAACAGATCATTTTGGATTTAAGGTTATGCACTTCTAACTCCCGATAACATGATATACAGTATGAACGAATTTGACCGAGCCTTCAATGTAAAAATGTTTGTTTGCATGGTGGAGTTATTCATCTGCTATTGTAAATTTATTTGTCAGTATTAGCCACTATTTCCGATCATTTGGCAAGAGCCAAATTTTTTCTAAGCTCCATGCAACGCTACCGTTATTGTACGTATACAGTTCAGTCCATGTTTTAAATATAAGTCAATCGATTCCAGAATACTTACGTGTAATATTTTCATATCCATATTACTTCAGTTAACTTACACAAACACTGCGGCTATTTATACGAGATTCAGTTTATCAATCGACTTCTACTTTTACAAAAGACTTGTCATTGTATGAAAAATTCTTGTCCATCACTTGCTTAAAATATGATTCCCAACCAATCCCGACAAAATTGCTGTTAATACACAACCGCATAGCTTATATTTAGCGATGAGCGCAGTTTATAGTAATTGCTGAAAATAGATGCAACGTTTCATTGTAGATTTTAAGTAAACTGTAAACCGATACCTCTAACTACAAAGGCTTCAACATATAACAATACGAAAGCGTCACATAAAGCACTCACCAACACGGACATAATCACACGTTCACGATTACGAAACATCGCAAGAAACTGAGAAAAATACGAACAGGGTGTCGATAGCAGCGCGGAAATTGCGCCAAAACCCGAAACAGACGCTAGAAATTGCTACGCAGTCTACCCTGTGTTGTATCTCTGTGTGCGATGATTGCATTCAAGCGCACACTTTTCAAAGTGCTAGAAGAAACATCAGAAAGCCCCGTTCCCTCGTTTCTCTTCAGCTTTCCGCTCGACAACGTTTCACCACAGCGTAAAGCTATTAAGCAGTTCATGAAATAAACGCGTGTATATCTGCCTTCCTTCTCCCTCAGCCGGTGCTTTGCTGGACACGGATGGTGTATGAGTGTAGAGCCCTGTGTGTGAAGTAGAGAGAGGCATATAAAAGAGATTGCTTATGTTGACTGATGGACAGGGTTGCCAAAATTTTCTAATTGAGTAAGGTTCTTATCAATTAGTTTGAAAGAAAGTTTAAAATAAAAAGTCTTACAAGATTTTTAAAAATATTTTATTGTGATACAACAAGATTTTTAGAGCATAAATTTTGTGAATTGTTTCTGAATAAGAAAGAAGTTTAACTAATTTCGAGCAGTAAGTTTAAATTTACTTGTCAAGAATAGCGGAATAATCTTATGACTAACCTAATTGCTAACTCATTGACTGTAAAGGGAGCTTTACATAAAAAGGCGCTTCAAAATCTTTTCAAGAATTTCACTCTGAATCCATTTAACACTCCTTCCTTATTCAACAACAGATTGATCAGATCGATACGGCAAGAATTATTACTGGTCAAAAGTTCACATTTTAAACAAGGTTTTCGTGTTGCTCGTTAATGAGAGAATGTAAACATTTTTAATATTTAAAATTTACATTTTGTGGAATTCAGAAATTATACTACATTATTATATTTATTATAAGTTATTATAAAAAAATTGAACCCAAAGATCTGAGTACCCCAATCGATTGTTAGGTCATACTGCATCTCTAATTAAAATTACAAAATCGTCGTACCGGACATTTTTGACCAAATTTTCTAAAGACATAACATCAATTTTCCACAGACAAACCTAATACTTTCACAATTTTCTGCGTTTAGACCACTGTGAACTATAAGAATGTCAAGAACAAAAAAAACGTTCCGCCAATTATAAATGTCATGATACCTAAAACAAGGGATGTGTACAAAACGTTTTGAAGGTTATTTCATGAAATAGTGGTTGAAAAACAACTTTACAATGAGTTGTTTCAACACAGAGAAACAGACGTACCACGAAATGTACTTTTGTTATGTTATTCAGCATAATCCTGCCGGGGCGGTGATGGCGCTGATGTGTTTTTTGCCTTTGAATTCAGTTGACAGTTATCGCGCGCCGTACTGCCAAAAACAGTAGAAAGGTCGAAAGTTTATCTTTTGCGGAATATGTCGGAACCACAATTTTCTAAGAATTTTATATTGAGTAGCCTGTCTGTTTGCCTGTAGTTTTAATATTACTTTTTGTACCTTACGCCATTCTGAAGGGTCTTACTACAGAACAGATATGCAACTAAAGAGCCAGAGCCCTAAAATCTATTTATTTTAAGTATCGACATCTAGCGGTGGAAAGGACGCATTTTACATTTTAAAATTTATTACACCTATACCATTCCAAGTGCTGGTGGGGAAGAACTATTTCGGTCTCTCTCGTCCTGATACAAAACCAAATAGCAATAAGTAGGTGGTATCCAAGACACGACCGCATGACGTTAGACTATGGTACTTTTATATTCCATTAAAACAAATAGTAGACGGAATTGTAACTCTAGTATTTTCTGCAATTTTAACTAACAGTGTATTTCTAAATGCAGTTAAAGCGTTACAAATAATTATATAAGCTAAGAGAATGAATTTTTTATATAAGCGCTGTCACTTCAGAAAAACCTTTCTTCGTAGCTGCACTACCAAAACAATCATTTTATTTAGAGAATTGCGTAAAATTTTCCTATCCTAGCAAAAAGCAAGCTCAACGAGACTATCTGAAATTGGAGACCAGAACGGTTCAAGCGGAAATTCTAAGATTGATAATTGTTTTACATCAAGCCGATCAAACTCATGCTAGGTTGGCTCCAGCCCAGCATATAACTTTATGTATTTTAATAAATTAATTTCATTGACTTAAAAGAGCAAGAACTCAATTACACGCTTTTTGCGTAGTTGTTTTCAAGGTTTTGGCGAGTGACAGGAACATAATTAAAATTTGGAGCATTTCTAAATGTTTTACTATTTTTCACGATAGAGACAAGTTTGTTTTTTCTCTTTGTGCGAGAAACTAAAACTAAACCGCGCACCGAGAAACAAAAACGAAAATTAAATGTATGCTGAATCGAGAAAACTTTATCGATAATTTATGGTACTCCTTTAACCAATAATTTACGGTACTTAAAAGAACCTGTTTTGATCTTAATAAAATTTCTAGCAAATAAGTGTTGATCATTTATCGGCAGTAATTTTTCCTCGATGAATAAAGACTGGCTGAAAAAGTTTAAGTCGCAACTGTAAAGTCGAATTATTCAACCGTGTTCGTTTAGGCATTTTAATACACTTAGGCGTCATCCATAAATTACGTAACGCTCATAGGGGGGAGGTGAGTTCAGCGTTACGTAACGAAAAATCTCTGGAGAGACTCTCCAAAAACGAGCATATTTATCAGGAAAATCCTTCTGCAGCGTTACGTTTATGGGGGGGGTAGGTGTTGGCGTTACGTTTCGTTACATATGAGGGTGGGGGTCCGAAAATCGGGCTTTTTGCGTTACGTAATTTATGGATGTCGCCTTAATGAAGTGTAATGAATAAACGAGAAAATACTAAATATTCAATAAGCACCTACTATAGCTACCCATACACGTGCTATAGCAGTCTAAACATACGAACGAATACGCGACCAATATTTGCCACCTCGATATTACGTAACTTTTTTAAATATTTCAAAATAAAGTAAATAATTAAATAATTATTCTTGGGGTTTATAATGTTCCGAATAAATGTTTTTAGTAAGTTTTGAAACCAATAAGTACCGTTAAAATAGGGTAAAATTGACATTTTTTTCAATGTTTTGTGACTGGTTATGTTTGTCTACGAAAATTGTTCTAAGTTGCATAAGACAGGTTTATATATACTGCCAGGTGAAGGGAAATAAGTATTTGCGCACCATTGAGTAGCCATCAATAATTTTGCATCAATGAAAAAAATTTTTTTGTGCTTCGATATATCGTAACTCGATATAACGTAACGAAAATAAAAATAAAGTTTTCTTATGTCGAGGTATGGCTGTATAATTTCGCATGTTTTTTTTAAATCAATCTGGTTTCGCAAAGATATGTTATCTGTTTATTAAAATTTCTACATGAAAACTTTTTCAATTTTTTTTACAGATAAATCTTTATAGATGCAACATACAGATTTATCTGTAAAAAAAATTGAAAACAACTCTTTATTATGTAATTTTATTAGGTGCACTTTTACAAAAAATTTACTTATTCCTGATAGAATTTAGGGAAAGTTTAATTCTTCGAACCCACATCATGTTTACAACGTTCATTTTGTCGAATGCAATAGAGTGATGAAGGTAAGACCGTCCTGGCCAGTTTGGCAACAATGCCATGCAGCATTTCGCCTAATTCATCAGTGCTGGAGTGACGCGGCTACTGCCGCCGTGTCGTGTATAGTGATAGAAATTCAGCAGCACGGGAATGTCTGATGCGTGATGTCTTGTTGGTTTCCAGGTTACCAACGACGAACGGAAGGGTAGCACCTGGTGGTATGCTTTGGTGGAGAGTGATGATCCCAGGCTTATATCGCAAAAAGAAGCTACCTAGACAGCGCACGGTGGCTATGCTATCGAACTGCTTCTTCATTGTACGGTGCGGTACGGTACAGGGTGACCAAGCGCACTGCGAGTGTCTGTGTCTGGCGGAAATCAACATGTAAAATATATGATATTCTGCTAGAGCCATGAGAGCGGAAAATGTTGTGACTGCTAGCTGCAATGTGGCGAGGGGCGACGCAGCACATGCTGATGACGATGAATGAGCACGGGGTGTGAGAATGGCAAACGATGAAAATGTGTTCCACCAATACTGAAGCTGAAATTGCTCAACGGTTTATGGCAAGAGTAAACAACTTTTTTCTCCACTGCGAAGTAGCATTTCTTAGCGTATTAAATTCCATCGCTATCGGATGAAAAACGAAGCTTAGATGTTGTAAAATGTGTTAAGAATATTTAAATGCTTATTGCTCTGCAAATAGAAAATGTTTTGCTGTCATGATTTATATGCTTTGTGGTATGAAAGAAGAACTTGGCGAATAATTGATTTTTTAATGACTTTGACTATCACTAAAATACTGCAAGCTTTTACCCAGTCATGGACAGTACTAGATATCACTGCTTCTCTGCCCTCTATATTTGGAAATCAAACAGTTTTACCGTTAATAATTTGCTATCCAAACTTGGTAACAGTAAGCGAACAACAGACAGATGCACGGCATATTTTCCAAATCATTCTGATAGAATCAATGGCGAAGCCTGACTGGGTAACATCCGAGGCAGAAAATTTGGGTGTCACCTCCACCCTCCTAAGTGGCAATAAAATTATTTTGAAACCAATAGAAGAAAATGTACATATATAATTTTCGCGGGTATTTCTCTTAAGGATGATATGCATGACAATTGATAACAATTTTCGCGGGTGTCACTCTTCTAAAGCAGGAGGATGACATCTACTAGAAATCATGTATCGAACATCGTTAGCAATATGGCGGCATTTATGTACATGTGTACCTAGGACAGGACGTGACAAGAGAAACCAAAAATAACCCAAAGTTCTGTCAAAGCGAAAGCCCTCTCTGATTGGTCGATTTCACTTAGCGCACTGTTAAATTTTATTATTAGTCGGTACGGTTGGCCGTGCTGCGAAAACTATCGGTATTTTTTGTTCACACTGTTTTTGCTTACCAAGTGAATGAACAGCTTTTGGTTCAACAATTTTTTGAAACTTTTTCATACACTATACTGTGTAATGTCTATAAATATCAACATTCGAAATGTTATTCATGTTTTTGAAACTACACGCAAAACTTTCCCTTATTACTTTAGAAGCAATAGCGCAAAATTGCCTTTTGGGTAACAAACCTATTACTTTAAAGGCAATAAAATTCTTTCCCAGTCAAGTAACAACACATACTGCCATATATTTACACGTGTTACGGGAGCACGACTATCTAATAATGGTCGTTTCAACCACATGCAAGATTTTTCCTGTCGAAAACTGCTCCCTTTCCATCTCAAGCAAAAAAAAATCACACACCATAGCATATGTTGCACATGTTACAAGTTTCTTCAATCTCCAATTCATCCGGTGTGCGTGTATTAGTTCGCATACGGAGTAGAGAAAAAATATGGCAAGAGCTGCCAAGCAGCATTTTCCCCGTCATAGAGTATGCAAACGTTGATGATTTCAAAGACTTGAAATGCGTCCGGAAATGACATCACGATCTGTAAACTGCGTTAGAGAAAAACAAAAACATTCGCTTTCCTGCAAGATATCTAAAACACATACTCATTGGTTCATGGAAACTCATTTGCACCTGTTTGAAAATACAATACTCGTGCCTAACCAGACAATATTCGCAACTTCGGCAACTCTGGTCAGATAGTATTACATATTTCCATTTCAAGTAAACACTGGGGGACGAAACGAAAGTGTTTCTAATTAGACATTTGAGGTTGACGGTTGAGATTCTGATTATGTGTGGATGAAGGGGACAAAAATGAACCTGATCGTTGCATCAATACAAATGCAGCGAGTGAAGTCTTGCTAACACATGCATTTCGGTGCTTGGCTGTATGTTCTCCTGCAGAAACACATACAAGCGTGTGGCCGTCATAATTTTTATTACTTTTTGTTTGTTACTCTTTGTGTATAATGCGCAGTCATAAGACACAATAAGTAATAGAAAAATTGCCCTAAAGTAATAAAATATTCCCCGTTTGCGTTGGGTTTACGTATGACAAACAATAGCAGATTCATTTCATGAAAAGCAAGAGGAACCCAAAATGAGTTGAAATTATGGCTGGTTCAAATAAATTTAACATATATCTTCAAATCAACTAAACTAGCATTATCAAATGAATTAATAAAAATTTATTCACAAAAAGTGAAAAGTGTAGTAATAAAAATTGAAATCCAGAACTTGGAAAATCCTTGATATTTATAATTTGCTAGTTAAACATTTTTGGAAACACTGGCAAGCGTCGTGCCGATAAATCACAATGTTTCATAAGGGCAATTTTGAACGAAAAGAAGAATAACTAGAAGCCACTTGTCATGTCCTGTCCTAGATGTGTACATGTATGTAGAACAAAAGTTATTACACATTATTTGTGTTTATACTACAGTCTGTGAATTAAAAATAAACAGTATAAATAACAGTTCACATATTTAATACCGTTCCATACACATTACGTGATCAAATTTATAAATTTGATCGCTTTTAGTTTTATTCTGTCATGAACAGATAGGGCCAACATATGGGCAGTTGCCCGAAAATTCTTGCCTTTAGAGTAAACTGCCCATTTTCCGGGTACCGCTAGTGTCAGCGGACCATTGAGATGTTGGGTACACTGCAAATATATGAGATTTGACAGCGATAGCATTTCTAAGGGTGACACGCATGAAAATTTTTTCATGGGTTCTTCCCCTCTGATTAGCGAACCTATACATTAGAGAAATGACAAGACACTCATTGTTAAGGCAACTGTCAACATCAAAACTGATAGCAGCAATGCAAAATGATACAACTCGCCCGTTTTGATGATGACAGTTGCTTTAACGGTGAGTGTCGTGTCAATTCTCTAATATATAGGTTCGCTATCTCTGATAGTGACACCCGGGGTTGACCGCTCCTCCAGTCCTCATCACGCTGCGTATAGAGGTGATGGTTTGGATCATGAGAGTATTCCTGTAAAATATCAGACGTTTAGATTGTTTGCAAATTGAGAATATTTTCTTGAGATGAAAAAAAAATTTCCAGTTTTTTCGCATTGGGATTGAACAGCCTTCGGTCTTTAATAATTCAATTCGGACTCGATTATATATAGACATAATTATTAATGATTTGATTATTGTCATCGGAGCTGGGTGGTTCTGTGTGCACCTCCTCATAGCGCATCACACATGGAGAAAGAGACGTCATCATGACAGTTTAGCGGAAAGAGCGAGAGAGAAATGATAGATACGTCAGCGTATCTGCTGACTTGCAGAAATAGAAATTGAGCGAACTCGATAGCGTTAAGAGCTAATTTCTGACGATCCTAAAATCCAAAAATCCTAAAATTATTATTTTAAAATTTAATTCGGTGAAGGAATTTACTTATAGTAGTTATTAATAAAAACCTAAATATTAATACAGTGAAAAACTTATTTAACGGAAATAAGTGTATACGGCAGAGTGGTTACGATAGTAATTCACGTGGCAACAACTATCGACGGAATAAACGACATACAGAGACGGAAAAGATATTTGAAGCACTAAAACGTAAGAATATTGTAAACTAGTTAAAACCTAACCCTAAATTAAAACTTATACGTACAGGAATTAAAAACGGATCATACTTCGCACGAATAAACTGGCCGTTAAATATTCGGAAAGCAACCTTCTTTCATCTATTTCTTGTTGCAGCGCGATACGCAAGCAACAATTTTTTAATTCGTTTTACACGATGTCGACCAAGTCCGGATCTAAATCCTCTGCCTCCAATAAAGGTAATTGCTCAGCTACTCAATCTATATGCACGCGTAATGAAAGAACTCTCAGCTCTAAAGCGGAGGCTTCAAATAAAGAACTCCTTCTCAACCCCAACTCAAATATTTCTAATCGAAAAACTCCCTCGATCAAAAGTACCCGTTCTAAATCTTCCCGTGCGAGCTCACTAAAAGTCGGTCAGAGTTGTCGGTCCTGTTATTGCGCAGACAATAGTCGTATGGTACAGTGTGACGACTGTGATAAGTGGCATCACTTTAATTGCGTTGGTGTTGATAGTCAGATCGAGATGGTCCCGTGGCAGTGTGTTGAGTGCGAGAAAGGGGCAGACCGAAACCGTAAATTCGATAAACAACCCGGAACGGCAAATGTAGCAAACGCTAGCAGCGTATCGAAACAATGCGCTTCATCTGAGAGCAAAAGGGATCACCAAAAATTGGGTCGAGACGCGATTAAATCGACAGATTCACTGTCAGTATCGTCCAGACGATCATCTATAAGGACTATACAACGTTTAGAATTGCAACTTCAGAAACTCGAAGCTGAGCAGACACTTCTAGATGAGAAGAAGAACCTGATTGAACAACAATTCAGTGTCCTTGAGGAGTTGGCAAGTTTGAATGAAGAAGAAGCAGAAGAAGTTGAATCAAAAAATGATTCCAAGGTTCAAGATTGGTTGAATAGAAAGAGCGATGCATGCCGGAAGAGTGCTTCGTGTGAAGAGTTTGTGAATGAGGAACAGTCAGAAAACAGCAGTGATTCTTCTTCAGAAGAAGAGCAGGAACAACAAACAGTGCACGATTTACCTCACTTTAATCCAAACAAGCGCTCTACGCCAAGGAGAAAGCACGTCATCGAGCGGGGAACGATTGCAACCAGCAACCAGTTCAATTGTAGCCTGTCACGTAATCAACTCGCAGCGCGCCAAATTGTCGCTAAAGATTTGCCTATCTTTACAGGCAATCCTGAGGATTGGCCACTTTTCTTCTCAACCTATAAAAGCACGACACGGATGTGTGGTTACACGAATGATGAAAACATGATTAGACTGAGAAGTTGCCTGAAGGGTGAAGCCTTTACAGCAGTACGAAGCTATCTGCTTTATCCATCAACGGTGCCGAGAGCGATGGACGCTCTCAAACTTAGGTTCGGTCAGCCTCAATTCATAATACACTCAGTACGAGATAAAGTTCTAGCAATGCCGACGCTGAAAGCTGACTCGATTGACAAAACCATCGATTTCGCACTAGCCGTGCAAAACTTTGTAGCAACAATTGACGCTTGCGGTCGGAAGGAGTATAGGCGAGATGTTTCATTGTTAAGCGATCTTGTGGGTAAGCTCCCCACCTCAATGAAGTTAGAGTGGGCGAGATATATGAAAGGTTTACGAAAGGTGAATCTGGCAGATTTTAGTGAATGGCTATACAACATCGCCGAAGACGCCTGCCTGGTCTCGGAGCCGAGAAAAATTCAGGAGACCCTATGTCATGACACGCGTAAGAAAACAAAACCCTTCATTAACACACATGCTGAACAGCCTAGTTTGCGTAACGAAGATTTACCTGGACCGAGTAAAATTACGCATAAGACGATCGGCGAGCAAAAGAAACCTACGATGAGATTATGTATTGTCTGCAAAGGTAACTGTGCACTTTTAATAAAATGTAAGCGTTTTTTGGATCTTTCTTACGATGGAAAGTGGGCAACTATACGCGAGGCCAGAGTCTGCCGCAAATGTCTGAAGCAGCATAAGGGAGGGTGTATGTCGAAGGAATGCGGCATAAATGGATGCACTTTCAAGCATCATCCCTTGTTGCACAAAGAGCTGAGTGTAACGTCTTCAACAGCTAATAATGAACAAGCAAACGAAGCACAGGCGTGCAACACTCATCAGGGAGGATCCAGTGCCATCCTCTTTCGCTATGTTCCGGTTGTAGTATACGGTGATGGTAACAGTGTACATTGTTATGCATTCTTGGACGACGGATCCTCGTTAACGCTAATGGACCAAGACCTAGCTGAGGAGCTGAATCTTTCAGGAGAGCCCACTCCGCTATGTCTCAAATGGACAGGAGGTACACACCGCTCGGAAAACAACTCACATAAGGTAGCGTTGGATATTTCTGGTCTTAAGGGTAAGCGTTTTCACTTTGAGAATGTTCAAACAGTTAGTAAGCTTCAGCTACCACCTCAATCACTCGATGTTAAACAGCTTCAATCTGAATACCGTCATCTTAGAGGTGTCCCTGCGCAATCGTACCGAGACGTCCGCCCACGCCTGCTAATCGGCGTTCAGCATGCCTACGCGACACTCGTGCGAAAAAGCCGAGAAGGGAGGGTTGGTCAACCTATTGCAATAAACACCAATCTTGGATGGACTATATATGGTGGAGCCCCAAACGGTCAATCGATGAGCATGCTACACTACGCATATCATGTCAAACAATGCAATCATGATGATGTTGATAAGATCAACGACAATATGGAACGTGCGTTAAAAGATTTTTTTGCTATTGAGAGCCTAGGTGTTACTTCCTCTAATAAGGAAATCCGCTCTCAAGATGATGAACGGGCCATTCAGCTTCTACATGATCTCACTCAGTTCAATGGAAAGAGATACGAAACAGGTTTATTGTGGAGAAACAATAATGTAAAATTGCCGGACAGCAAACCAATGGCTTTAAAGCGAATGTATAGCATGCAACGGCGCATGGAAAAGGACCCAGACTTGGCGCGAATTCTGGACGAAAAGCTGGCGGATTATCTAAATAAGGGCTATATACGCAAACTTACCACCGCGGAGCTGGAGGAAAACCACGAACGTGTTTGGTACTTACCTGTATTTCCAGTGATTAATCCAAATAAACCAGGCAAGGTTAGGCTTGTCTGGGATGCGGCTGCTGTGGTGAATGGTGTCTCGTTAAACTCATCTCTACTTGCTGGTCCTGATTTGTTAACTTCGTTAGTTTCTGTCCTTTACAAGTTCCGCGAGCATCGTTTCGCAATATGCGGTGACATTCGCGAAATGTTCCACCAAGTTAAAATTCGTAATGAAGACCAGCACAGTCAGCGCTTCTTATGGTGGGACAGCGAGGATAGGAAAAAACTCAATACCTATGCGATGCAGGTGATGACGTTTGGGGCATGCTGCTCACCCGCGAGCGCGCAATTCATAAAGAACCTGAACGCAGAGCGTTTCAGTGAAGATCTGCCAGCCGCTGCGAAAACGATAGTACAATGTACGTACGTTGATGATATGTTGTGTAGTGAGGAAACGGAAGAAAAGGTCATCGAATTGGCGAAATCAGTCCGATTTATCCACGAGCAAGGCGGCTTTGAAATCCGTAATTGGACATCAAATTCGAGGTCAGTTCTGGCTGCACTTAAGAGTGAGACGTGTTTATCAAAAAACCTCGATCTATCATCTAGTCTGGCAACTGAAAAGGTTTTAGGCCTCTGGTGGTGTACCGATTCAGATTGCTTCACCTTTAGAATAAATTGGAGCAGATTAGGAGAAGATCTACTAAAGGCAAAGCGGCGTCCCACGAAACGGGAGGTTCTGCGAACTATGATGTCTATATATGACCCGCTAGGTCTTGCAGCACATTATCTCATGTATCTCAAAATGCTTTTCCAAGAGATTTGGCGCTCTGGTGCTAGTTGGGACGACGAGATCAATCAGCAATGCTTTAAAAAATGGCAGACATGGCTTAAGCTTCTACCCGAAATAGAGAATTTAAAGATTCCACGATGCTACAGACTCCGAACGTCAGCTGGTCAAGAAACGGAAATTCAGTTGCATACATTCGTCGATGCCGGTGAGAATGGTATGGCAGCCGCTGTA
Organism: Wyeomyia smithii; assembly: GCF_029784165.1. NCBI lineage: Eukaryota > Metazoa > Arthropoda > Insecta > Diptera > Culicidae > Wyeomyia > Wyeomyia smithii. The sequence continues at coordinate 108,749,706 of NC_073695.1, read as the reverse complement.
TATCTTCGCTATGCAGAGAAAGGGAAGGTCGAATGCTCACTTGTTGGCGCGAGAACCCGCGTAGCACCGCTCAAATATCTCACCATCCCAAGACTGGAGCTTCAGGCGGCGGTAATTGGGGCAAGACTAGCCCACCTTATCAGTGAAGGATTAACCATTAGCATCACAAAATATGTATATTGGTCAGATTCAAGGAACGCGCTTTCGTGGATAAGAGCTGATCACCGTAGATACAGCCAGTTTGTGGCTACACGTGTAAGTGAAATTCTGGATTTGACTAACGTTTCTGATTGGAACTGGGTTCCTACGAAGTGGAACGTGGCGGATGAGGGAACAAAATGGCAAAGTCGTCTAGTACTAACGAGTGACAGCAAATGGTATAAAGGACCTGACTTTCTCTATCAACGCGAGGAAGAATGGCCAGTGACACCGGACAAAATGGTTGAACCTATGGATGAACTACGAGCGAATATTCACGAATATATATATATTATTATATTAATAATATTCAATTATTAATGATTTGATTATATATAATTTAAGACTCGATTGTATACGGTAGTATTTTTTAACTTCAAATATGACTTATCTAAGGCTGATATGTCGTAAGGGAACTTCCATAAAATCTGTGACGCTTGATGGGAGGGGAGGGAAGCTGTCTGACAAAGCGTAGCAACCCATAACGAAAATTTTGAAGACCTATACAGAAGGAGAGGAAGTCGATAATATTTAGTTTTGTGCTACGTAATTAATGGACGTTTCCTAACTGATTCCTTAATTAAAAAAATTAAAAAATATTAGAAATGAAAATAAATATTAAAAATTTTGAAATTTCAAAACTATTTTTAAGACTTTAAATAGAAATGACAAAAAATTAAAAATCAAAAAAAAAAAAAATTGACAAATCAATATACACTGATCGAAATGATTCTTTTCGTTTGCAACAATCACGCAAGAGCCTACATGCAACTAACAGTGCTATGTGATATCATCATTAGCATCGATAACATATGAGGAAAAGACAGGAAAAGCAAAATTTATTTTGTTCACTTTTACGCTGAAAACGGCGACGGTTTTGGCATGGTTTCAGTATATTTCACAAAGCAAAATAATATCGAGTATGTCTGAGCATTAATGGTAATGCACTTATATCTAAGAGTGGTAGATAAATTATGTCTTATATTGAGTAAAAAAGTCTCAGGAATCGATTGGTAGGTGTCTGATCCACGTAAAATATCAGTTACATGTCAGTTTTGCCCCAATTTCTCACAATACTAAAATATGTTTATCTCGACGTTAGATTAGCTTATTTGAAATCTGTTTAAGGTAATATCAAGAGTGTAAGCGATACCCGAAGATACAATAAGAATTTGTGTTTACATGACCCTCCCCCTTTTCCGCCAAAAGTTGTTGATCGTTTTAAACTTAAATAGGGATAGTCACATTACTATTATATGAAAATACGAGTGTATTTGAATACGTTTATCGAGAAATATATGTAAAAAGAGAACAAATCCGTGAGGTTTTTTGGTAAACCTTTGTGGGTCTACTAAACAACAACAATAACAATATCGCGCGCTCAGCCTTGTGGGGCTAATAGCGGTCTCGATCAACTAGATTGGTTAAGAGAATTCGTTATCGATATTGTTTTTGGCACATTTTGCATGTGTAGGATAAGAACAACGATACACCATGCCCCAGTGCTGAGTCGAGAAAATTTCCAGCTCGTAAAGATCCTCGACTCGATCGGGAATCGAACTCGATATCACAACCGTGTGGGAGAGCTAGCCGATCGACATCGCTAACCACAGAACCACGGGGACCACAACTACTAAACTACTACTAAACAAACTCCATTCAATTTAAAATGTTTGTGGTTTATTGCAAAGGTCAAAAGGAAACTTTTTTAGCCCGGCTGTTTATATCTCAATCCACTTATATCTTTTAAAAAATATGCATGGTGTTAATTTATTCACAATTGTCTCCTCAGGTGCACTTTAAAATTACCATAGGAACGTATTTACAACGCCATTTGCACACATAAGATAAGATGTTGACGTATGTTTCAAGCGGAATGTTATTTATAATTAATTTACGAACGCGATTTCTGCGGCATGTTCAATCAAACATATGACGTGTTTGCTTAGTTTAGGGTAACTAAGACGTATTCCACAAAACTCCTCTTATCAATGAAATTCCGGCGAATGACAAAAATAGCTCACACGTTTTTTTTTCAGCTCTCTTACTTCGCTGTGTTAGCAAAGATCAACGCTTCCTTTACTGTTAAAACTCCGTGCTATCAACGAAACGTAAATAGTTAATAACAACTCTTCACTTATGTTCGTGTGCATTTTCTGTCCACATTTTAGCTCGTTGGTTAGTCAGCACACTCAAGGATTCCCCAATTCAACACTTTTAGCCTAATACTAACCCACAATCACACACGTATCTACATAGTAGATTTTTATTGTCTTTATATAGTAAAAATTCAATTCTACTTCAAAAGTTAGTCAATGAGATTATTTTTTCATCGCTTCTAATTATTTTTTTTTTTAAGGGGGGGGGGGATTTGTTAGTAGCTTAAGTATTTATGATAAATATTAGTAGATAATGAGTATGTGTGTCCAATCACAAATGGTGACTTTTCAACACTGTTAGAAATTTGTAATTTTAATTGTTAGGATTTGTTTGCTTTCGCAATTAGGACTTATCATTCGTAGGGATTTAAACCTACTTGTCAGAAAAGGGGAAGTTAACTTACAACTAACTTAATTGCTAACTTATTGGCTATAAAGAGAGCTTATCGTAGCAATTGAGGATTGCAACGATTTTTGTCGAAAATTGTTAATAATTTTATTTGACATAGCTTCTAATGGTTCAACACCAGTAAGTCTATGTAATTCGAGTGTACCAAACCAAGGAGGACGCTTCAAAATCATTTTCAGAATTTTATTCTGAATCCTTTGGAGCGTTTTCTTCCTTGTTGAACAGCAACTTGACCAGATCGGTACAGCATAAAGCATTGCTGGTCTAAAAATTTGTTTGTAAATCAAAAGTTTGTTCTTTAAACCAAGTTTAGAATTCCTGTTGATGAGAGGATATAAACATCTCGTATATTTGATGCACTTGGCTTGTATACTCTCAATGTGCTACTTTGAAAATGAGTTTTTTATCATAAATAAGTCCCAAGTACTAAACCTTGTCAGACCAACTTAAAATAACCCCATTCATCTTGACAACGTGATTATTATTTGGCTTGAGGAAAGCTTCTAATTAGATTGTATTATTATACCAGCGTGATATTGAAATTTATTAAAACATGTTCATAGAGTATAAGTTAGCCAGTTATGACAAGTGCACTAGTTGTGGCTATATCGCAGAAGCGCAATGGTACCAGTTACTAGGTACTCCATTTAAATGCAATGCACAATGGTCCAGCAACAAAAATTAGGAGGAAACTTGGGTCTTAAGCTCTACAGCAATATTTTAGAGGAAAAATTTCTTGGGCGTCGTACACAAATTACGTAACGCTAAAAACTTAGATTTCCGACCCCCTCCCCCCCCTATGTAACGATAAGTAACGTTCGATATGACTCCCCCCCTAAAATTAGGTAACGCTGGACAACCTGCTCCCCCCCATCCAAATTTGCAATTTCGAGCAAACATCACAGTTACGTAACGGTCTCAACTACCCCCCCTCCCCCCTATGTAACAATAAGTAACGCAGGCTTGACCCCCCTCATCCCTTCATGCGTTACGTAATTTGTGTACGACGCCTTGTACAAAGTTGTAACGTATGCTAAAGTGCTTGTGAGCAATATCATTTCAAATCGCCTGGAAATACGCGAAAATTTAATCTACCATTTTTGATTTGAATTAAACTTTGCCAACGTATTTGGCTTAGCAAACTGAGCATTTTTCACAGGTGGAGAGATTCTTACACCCATGAGTTACATTTTAAAAGGGCGTATGCCTTTTGGCATAGGTTTTATTCGAAGCATTGTAGCCCAGGAACCGTTGGTTGTATAGAAAAACTGTCTGATAATGAGTTGTAGCGAATAAAAATGCATCATAAAAAAAAATTCAATGCACAAAAAATAATTTTTTTGAAAAAAAAAATTAAAATTAACATTAAATTTCAATTTAAAAACAAACGAGTTGAATTTTTTTTTATTTTTTTTTTAAGGAAACTTGACGTTGCGTATTACTTTTAAAAAAAAGTTCAGGATGGAGAAATGAAAAATAATTTTTTTTTTTGGCAGATTAATTTATTTTTGAAAATTCTAATTCAAACATTTTTCAAAATATTTGTATTTTTATGATTTTAAAAGATGCAGAGAGTCATTTTGAATCAAAAAGCTCTCGGTAGTAAACATTCTAAAGGCATCGGTTTTCGAGTTATTTTGAATTTAAGCTCGAAAAATTATTAATATTTCGGAAAATACACGTTTTTCTTAATTTGTCCATGGTTCTCCAGCAAAAACCATACGTTCATTGGAATGCTTGATCAAAAATATACAATTCATTGTTTGACAACAAAACGATTGGGCGAACGGTTCTCAAGAAAAGAGTTAGATGTTCTAAGTGATATAAATATATATAAGAATCAAATATTTATTTTCGAGTTTTATTTTCTCAGGAACATATTTTTTATGACATAGATACTTTACCGAACTAGTTTCACCTTATATTTTATATACATCATAAGTAAATGGTTCGTCATCTTTTGAAAACAGCTTCGTTTGTATCTTATTTTCTAAAATCGGAACAAAAGAGTAATACTCTTGTGTGGCAGCTATTATTATAGATTTTTTGAAAATATTGCTCCATTCTGTTACTCCTTGTTCATATTCTTCATACCCAACTAAATGACATTTTTGATGAATTTTTATTATTTTTCTGATTAGACCAATCATACAATTCTTTTGCGCTTGTAATGGGATGTTCATGTTCTTTAGCTAAACTTGCATTTCCTGCCATTCGTTTTAATATGCCACCAGTTGCATCGCATGGGCCTTTCCCATGAGAAGTCGCAAAAAAATGCCACTCTGCATCGACGTTATATTTTGTTTTGAGCTTGCAAAGACTTGCAAAGTTTTTTCTATTTTTATATTGTGAGGCAGCTCCATCAGACATTAATATCGCTTTTTTCAACTCTATTGTTGTTTTCAAAAAACTCATTAGTTTAGCAATGAACACCTGAACCGCAACAGTATCATGATGGAGTACTTCCGATATTATGATGAAGCTGATATTTTTAAGTGTTCCAGATTCTGAATAGTAAACAACGAAGGGATGAATGGTGGCTTGACTATTATTCCAATAACTACACGAATCACAAATTGATAAAGACGTATTAAAATGAGCTTGACTGTTCAATATTTTTAATTTTGCAATAACGTTTTCGTTTAATTTGCGTAAGCTTGATGAGCACCGATGATCAGGAAAGAGTTTACAGCATTTGGGCTTGGTGTATTCCATTTTCACTTTATTCATCTTCACAAAATGCAAACTGTTACTAACACATCTGGAGTAGTGCAATCGTATTTATATACGAAAACAGATATTATAGGTAACCCAGTAGTTATTGGTTGCGTACTTTACAAACAGTTATTATTAGTAAACAAGTAGGTAGTGTTGCACGACACACATATTTTTTATAAAACATTCGGCAAGGGGGAACGTGTAGGTAGGCTAAGGTTTAGCGCTTGAGTTGTTTATCCAATCGTTTTGTTGTCAAACAATGAATTGTATATTTTTGATCAAGCATTCCACTGAACGTATGGTTTTTGCTGGAGAACCATGTACAAATTAAGAAAAACGTGTATTTTCCGAATTATTAATAATTTTTCGAGCTTAAATTCAAAATAACTCGAAAACCGATGCCTTTAGAATGTTTACTACCGAGAGCTTTTTGATTCAAAATGACTCTCTGCATCTTTTAAAATCATCAGAATACAAATATTTTGAAAAATGTTTAAATTAGAATTTTTATAAAAAAAAAATCTACCATAAAAAAAATATTTTTCATTTATCCATCCTGAACTTTTTTTGTTTTTAAAGTTGCGTATTAACATCAAGTTTCTTAAAAAAAATAAAAATAAAAATAATGCAACTCTTTTTTTTTAAATTTAAATTAAATGTTTATTTTCAATTTTTTTTGGTCAAAATAATTTTTTCAGTTTTTCTATACAACCAACGGTTTCTGGGCCACAATGCTTCGAATAAAACCTATGCCAAAAGGCATACGCCCTTTTAGAATGTAACTTATGGGTGTAAAAAATCTCTCCATCTGTGAAAAATGCTCAGTTTGCTAAGCCAAATACGTGTGCAAAGTTTCATTCGAATCATAAATGGTCGATATTCGACCATAGGTCATTTGGCGCCATCTTGCTCTTCTAGAAAAATTATCAAAAATTATTGGATTATTGGACCAAAATTTTCGATGAAGTTAAGTATCTAACTTTTTCATCTTTGAAGATAGCAGAAAAAAATGGTCTACAATGTGATAGCTCGGTTAATTTTAAGTAACTATGTTATAAAAAGTTTTGCTCTATCTTTGAAGACAACTGACTTATTTTGAAAAAATACATTTTGCGCTCTAACTTTTCAATTTTAATTTTCATCTTGGAACTGTCTTTGAACCACTTTTAGGGCTTTTTAGAAGAAACAGTTTACAATGCTGACATCGTGAATATCTCAATTCTTCTCAAAATTATTAAAGTTTTTCATAAAAAAATATGCGTTTTTCATTTGTTTATCATTCTTTTTGGGGCGAACATCTCAAACAAACATCTCAATTTCCCCCCCACGAATCTTACGTAAGATTTTCTTTCGAGGGAAAAAATTGGAATTGGAACATTTTTTCACATAGAGCGTATTCATAGAGGATAAACACAAAACAAGTTGATTCAGTTAAAATCATGTTAAAGTAAATGAAATTTAAAATTGAGTAGAAATGAGGTAAAGTATATAATCATTCAGCGACGATGAAAACACTGCTTTCACAAGGTTCACAGCGAGAAATAATTTTCTAATTTTTTTTTTTTAGTTTTTCAAATTTTTTCAATCTTACGAAAGATTCGCTCGAATCCCCCTTCTCCCCCTTAGTAGGCATTCGTAGGAAATTTAGATATCCCTCCTCTTCCCCTAAACCCTCATGTAATTTGTGCATGACCCCTTACATAGTTAAGCGAAGTAGCACGATCCATTCATCTCATTAGGATTGACTTTGTTTATTAAATTTGTATGTTTTATTTCGTTTTTACATCTTCGAAATAATCAATATAATATAATTTATCATAACCAGGGGGATGTTGAGCGAAAATTTCATACTCAGCATCTAAATCATCATGGCGTCGGAGTAGCATTTGTTTTGATTGTATCGGTACGGTCGTAGCAGTCATATAATTTGTGTAGTTAGTTTTGGATTTCAAGTTAGAGTTGATAATCTCGATCAGTTAAACAAGAGATACTAGCATATGTTTTAAACTAAGTTGATAGCCTCCAAAGAATGTGGCACATAATACCATTGTGCCAAACCGATTCGAATACAGCCGACGCCAGGTTTTCCTTTTACAGGTAGGGTCGAGAAAGGATTTTTGAATTTGTGTCTCCAATGTGTGAAACTTTGTTTAAAAATTGGGTAAGTTATTGAAGAGACCACCGACAAATTAAAATCCTAGAATCATGGCATACATGAGTACAGTCGTTTTTACGCGGTTTTATAGAACGAATGTTTTTTCATGTGGATTTCAGAGTTTATTATAGTTTTGCATGCGAGTTTTGGAGTTTACGCGCGATTTTTTGGAATTTGGTTGTAGATTATTTTCATTGATTTATTTCTCTTAATTCGTTTGTATAAACTGCCGGTGAAATTATCAAGTAGGGGTAAACAGGGTAAGACCGCCCACCGTAGTTTCACTGCCAAGTTATATAATAATTGAAAGATTTCCTTAAGAGACATGTTACAAAATAATAACATAACATTTTGCACCCCTTTCTGCTTTGATAGTGCGCGAACGGTCACAGAAATAATCAAAAACAACATTTCAGCTGGCAACCGGTCAATGCGCTAGTGTTTTGCGGCAACGGGACTTAAGGCTTTACTGTCTAAAAATCTATTGTTTCGTTTGTGAATATACGTTTAATCGGTTGCCTAAATATGTCTTCTTTCAAAAATATCGAAAGCCGTGAGTAATCTTGTAATTTTAACTGCTTTTTCGGTGAAATATGAAAATGTTCCACTGGGGGTAAGGCCGCCCACTATACATGGGGTAGAACCGCCACATATACAACTGTTTGTTGTTTTATTTCAAGACCCAAATGCCGGGACACTACAAAGGGAACATTGACAGGATCAGTGGAGCGATTTCAAGCCACATAAGACAACGATGTTAAAGAAGTAAACTTGTGTAAAAACTGTCTTAATGAGCAAAAATAATTGTATAGCCAGGACGGTTTATTTGATCGGTATGGCATCTTTGGCAAAGTAGAAAATAGTATTTTTGCCCTTCTGAAAAAAGTATGCACTGTAAAAAAAAGGAGAGATAAAAAAATTTAATAAAAAATAAAATTTTGAATAATTTAATTCAAATTGATTCTATGATTATATTTTTGCCTGGAAAATCTATAAAAGGTTAGCTAAACTTTGATGGTTGATGGATCATGGAGAAAAAAAATTATTAGCTTAAATTTTGTGAAGATTTTATTTGACCGGCTTGTTTGATGAGTCGCTGGTAAAGTTTCACATAGTAATTTTGTTCTACAAAAAAAAACATTAAAAAAATTTAAAATATTATTAAAAAAATTCATAATTGTTTTTATTACTCTATATATAATAATTCTTCGAAAAACTTCCAAAGACAGGTAACTGAGTATTTATTTTTAGCTTAAATGCAGATATATTATAAATTGAATATCTTGAAAAAACACATTTCTGAAATATCTATTTATTGTGAAAACCAAAATAGGGTGATTAAACATTGATTTGAGCTAGGGTAGTTAAAAACTAAAAAAAAGTTAAAACTCAGAAAAAAAATTTTTTCCAGATTTTTTACAGTGTATATTTAAAAAAAAACAAAAAATACCATCTACAACTTTGCCATGATAAAATCAACCGTTTTGGCTCTAAAAATATTTGTTATCCTCAATAGATGATGGGCGATCTTACCCCGCTGGTGGGCGGGCTTACCCCGCATGAAAAAGATCTGCAAATTTTCAATGCAATTTTGAAATCGCAAAAAAAGCTGGAAAATAAACGAAAATATTTCAGTTTTAATTTTTTAGATGCGGGTATTGACTAGAAGAGCCTCTTAGCAAAGAAAAAATGAAATTGCAGCCGCAACTTTTTTTTCTATAAACAGAATTGCTCAAGGGGGCGGCCTTACCCCGCTTACCCCTATCGAGTATGTATTCGTTTTATATGACAGTATTTTTCTTCTCTTTTTATTCGCATGAGGAAATAATTCTACCTCATAGCCTTTAACAGACATATTTAACAATATTATATTTGACAATTTTTAACAATCTAATTTTTTTCTACCTCGGTTCTGTTTTACCCGGATTTTGGAATTTATACGGTTTTTATGTTGATTTCAGAATTTACGCCAGTTTTTCAAGTGAATTCCACCCGCGTAAATACTTAAAAGGTACTTTTAGTGTACGTTCTCGAGACTCACTTTTGTAGAAACTATGCCTGCTTTCTGGGCAAGGTTTTTTCGGCAAATTTTTGCAATAGAGATAGTATCGACGTGTTTTCAGTGAATGATACATTCTCAAGGCTATTTTTTCTACTTTTTTCTTTTTTCTGCCGCTTCTCTGTAAAATTATCGATTTTGGCACTAAGGTTACAGTTCTACAACCCAATTCAAAAATTAACGAAATTGCCAATCCGCTTTTCGAAAATAAGCGTACCTAACTAATAAGCGTAACTAACGTAAATAGTTTAAAAGTGTTTTTTGAAAACATGATCTATACGCTTTACTCATCAGTACATCTGTTGCAGTGGTGGGCACCATTCCGCTAATTCGGGCACCACTCCGCTAATTTCCGCTTAGAAAAACTGTGAATTGCTGATGGTGTAGTAAATTGCTTCAACGTACTTTACTGTGAAAGTTCCTTTTGTCAGTCTTTTCACTCAGAATGGAGTTCCTGTTATCGTACAAGCCACAGGAGCATTTTGAAGAACAAGCTCGAGGTCTAGATTGAATTTTCGGCACACCAAGAGCTATTGTAAATTGCAATGCGCTTGAAATAATGACATCTTTGGTTCTACTTTTTAGATTCAGATAATAAATAAATTTTTATGAAAACTTTCCCGAAGGTATCTATTTTAAATGCAAGCTGAATAACTTTTGGTCCTTGTTTTTACAAAATCAAGCATGAACACCGTTTTGTGAACCTCTTTTTGTAAATATCTCTAAAAAGTAATTGTTTTCGTTCGTTTAACCACAAAAGATCAAAGTGGTTCAAATCTTACAAAACACGAGCATTAAGTATATTTACATATTAATAAGTTAGCGATTAGCGATTAGCGAAAGTTCCGCTTATGTAGATTTAGCGTTTAGCGTTTAGCGATTATCGAGCTTAATTTTCCGGTTAGCGGCTTAGCGATTAGCGTCGCTAAATTTTCGGTTAGCGGTGCCCACCACTGATCTGTTGTTACAAATAAATGACGGACGCATAAGTCTGATCTAAGATTGGCATTGGCACTTTGAGCGTATAGTATTTTCAAGAGTTGTGTAAAAATATTTTGGACATCTCTTAGCCCATTTGCCAGATTTACCTTTAGAATTATGCCGAATATATTCAACAAACACTTTGAATGCGAACCATGTTTTGCCTATATTTATTACCAACTGCCTTTTAGCCACTTGAACGACTGTAACTATTATCTGATTCAATCTTTTCCCATTAACCGATTTCTACGTCTGCCTAAAGCCAGCCAATAATTGAATAATAAGCATAATTCCGTTTTATTAAGATAAAATACCCCCGTACCAGCATCAGCAGTAGCAACACCGGCAGATTAGACCGCGTACAATCTCGCGTTGAATCATTTATTGAAGCAACTCTTTCCCGCTGTCGGCTGGGCTATCGGTGTTGTTGGCGGCGGCGTTACTCACATTAGCAGCTACCCCATCATCTACCGTTTACTCTTTGTTACGACACGAGACAAGCCTATATTTATATTTATAGCAACCAAACCAACCGGTGGCAGCAGCGTATGCTGCGGGTTTTCTAATATGCCATGAATATAGTTTATGAGCCGAGATTACACCGAGTTACGGTATATGCTTCCCTTTTTAAGCTCCCTCTTCAGTTCGCAATTAAACGAGATTTCTATCGATCAAGATAAGGTTTGAATTTTTTAATTGCACACTAGATTTAAAATTTGAAAGACTACAACGAATTGCTTCTCTATTTTGTTCTGTACGAAATAGTTGTCAATGATGATACATAATTTTCAGAACGGTTTACTGCGCCTACTCTTGTGCTTGTCCTCACAATAATACACTAAAGGCGCTTTTTACGCGGGGGATACGTGCCGCGTAGAGAAAAACGCGTAAAAAAATCGCGTAAATTCCGGAATCCGCGTAAAAAACCGCGTAAATTCCGGAATTTGCGTAAAAAAAATCTTCGTTAATTTTGCAATCCGAGTGAAGATAAACCGAAAACCGAGCAAAAAAAAAATACCGCGTAAATTCCGTAATCCGCGTAAAAAACCGCGTAAATTCCGGAATCCGCGTAAAAAAAAACTTCGTTAATTTTGCAATCCGAGTGAAGATAAACCGAAATCCGAGCAAAAAAAAAAATACCGCGTAAATTCCGGAATCCCCGTAAAAAAACGCGTAAATTCCGGAATCCGCGAAAAAAACGCGTAAATTCCGGAACCGCGTAAAATAAAACCGCGTACATTCCGGAATCCGCATAATAAAAGCCGCGTAGAAAAACCCGCGTAAAAAGCGACTTTAGTGTAATTGCATTCAATCAGATATCTAGAGAAACATTTCAAAAGGTCCTATCTGCTTTGATCGATTTTTTGATCGATCACTTTCATTCAATCACCACAACTTTTGAAACACCTTTTATGACACGTTATTTGCAACAGTTGATAGCGAAGGGATCACCTCCAATCTTCTTAACGAAAATCCCACTTGGGAGAGTTACAAAGGGGCCGTTCAATAATTACGTAAGCCTATTTTGCCACTTTTTCAACCCCCCCTCTCTCGCTTGTCGACGCTCCGGAAAAACGATAAAAGCAGATAGGACCTTTTGAAATGTTTATCTAGATATATAATAATCGAAAATACCGCTGGTTTCATGTTTAAGATTTCCACAATTTCGCATCGAGAGCGTTTTAAAGGCTTCAATTTCCATGTTCACGTGAATGAAGGCCAATGAATTGGAGGCATTACTAAAGCAAACCCTTGGTGCTACGTTCCATATCGAAAGTCAACGTCTGTTATATTAAACACAGACTTCGCGGTCACTTGTTAGTGTAGGACAATTTCGGGGCTGCTAACATTAACAGTCTCGAACATACGATGACTGACTTGTTAGATCAGTATCGTACCTCGAGACCAGATAGGAGGCATTACTCGATGAAATTCTGTGCCGAACTAAAAAGTGGGGTTTAAAAATTTATCAGCCATTTATCATTTATTTTAAAGAAACTCTACCCATCGTGTTTCTGAAATAATGTTTAAGTACAATTGATATTGTTCAATGACACATCACAAGTAAAGAAATTATATACTAGAGATATGACAAGGCGTTTATCGTGAGTATGAATGTCACATCGAAACGGGGGCACTGTATGATTTTGCACGGCCGTATTTCGTTTTGGCGACACCAATTTGGCGTGACAGTCATCATAACGATAGGTTTTTTGTTGGCTCCCAAGTTTATTGGCTCTCTAAACAGGAATTCCGCTCATAAGGAGAGTTCGAAGAAAAAATCAAATCTTTTCTGTTAAGACTATAACTACAATACTGTGTTCACTCATGCGCTTTACATTAATACTTTGAAAATTTAGTAAAAACAATACTTTCCACTAAATGAGGCATCATTATTCGTCTGGTTCGAAGTGACAACTCATTTTGCTATTTTTTTGACACTACCACAACATTGTTTCCTTTTCTTCCCAGACGCTGGTATGCGTTAACTAATTAAAGAAAGTAACTGCAAGTGAGAACAAATCAAGTGATCATAACGAATGCTTGCAGAATGTTTCAGAAAATTATACCTCTGATTCCCCAGTTGGTTATCTCTCTACTCTCTAGAGTTATGCCTTTTCGTTGGTTTATTACTGCTTCATAACTGGTGGTTTAAAGTAATTAATTCGTCAAATTTCGCAATTGAGTAAATGAGCACAAAACAGAAATAATTGATACTCTTGTAGGTTAGAAAAAGCTATACTAACCGATTTTAAAACTTAAAACCATATTTTAACCCAAAAATATGATCTTGACGATGACTTAAACTTAATTTATTGATAAAATGGCAATATAAACAAAACTGTAATAGTTGTTAGCAGGAGGAGAGGTTAAACGTAGTGAGAATCATATGAAGATCCGCCTGTGCCACTCTCCGTACTCCACCTAATATCGTCCGCAACATTTTACGGCCAGTGCGCGTAGCAGCGTCACGGTCTTAAGTCCATAGAGAACTACTGGTCTAATTAGGGTTTTGAACATCGTCAGATTCGTACGGCACCGGTTGCTCCTAGATCGAAGCTTTTTTTTTTGGTTAGGGAATTAGAATTACGTTGTCCATTGATGTGAACTTTTGTAATATATCCCAGTCAATTGCTGTACGTGTCCCCTTGCAAAATACAATGACCACTATTGTTGAGTGATCAGGTACCTGCACCGACACGCTCCCAGTCAGGTAAAATATGGTTTATGAAGCCAATCACCTTCCCAGGATTCAAAGACCAAATCTCTTTGGGCTGTAAACAGCCACTGCCAAGAAACCTTGATCTGCGTTTAAATAATGCACCACAACTGCACAGCAGATGTTCCGATGTCTCACTTTCCATATTACAAAAGCGACAGATATCATCCTGAACCCGGCCAATGTTCTTTTAATGATACCTACTCGGGTAGTGTCCCGTTACTAGGCCGACGTATGTACAAAGAGCTCTTTTGTTGAGCTCTAGGAGCTTTTTCGAATAATTCTCGTTTGGTGTTATAAATCTTTTAGATTGGGAACACTTTTTGATATCCAACCAATTGGTTATCACCTTTTGTTCCTTCCAGCGTTTAAGCTCCATTTTCACTGCACAGTTTGATATACCGCAGAAAGGTTCTGGGCCGATAAACTGTGAGTTAGTAGATCGAAGCTTCCTGCGAAGGCTAAAGTATGTTCGATTTCCAGCTTAAATACGTCGTTGGATTTTTTTATTTGTGTTATTGTTGGCGGTCTCCAGAGATCTCAAATGTATGAAATCATCTACCACTTCGAGTTCATCGCGGTTTACGATCACCGTCCGTAGGAGGCGAATGCTGGCTTCTCTTGAGTCGCAAAGTTTCTCGTAATAACGTCGAGGTCGTCTGCGAAGTCTATGAACAAACTAAATACCTCTGATGAATATCGTGCCTCTTGTTTCGATGCCTGCGCATCGTATTATACTATCAACAGTAATGATTAACAATTTGCAGGATAGTATACCTCCTTGCCTCAACATTCGCGCACTTCAAAGAAATTCGAGAGTGTTTCTGAGACGCACACGTAGGTCATCACTCGACCCAAGTTATCGTAAACGCCGATGACGATACCGTCTGTTATCGTTATCGACGATGACGCTAACATCTCCAGACATTATCGTCACTGCCAAGGACATTACCTACTGGACGGTATCGAATCGATAACGTTTGTTTATGAACAACCACTGCCATACTAATTTTCGCATCATCAGATATACCTATCATTCAGATGGAATTGAATCATAAATCTGACAATGCCACATACCTTGCTATTCATATTCGTGCTTCAAAAAGCGCCTCACAATTTGAAACAATTAAAACTGAGACATTCCTAATCATGATGAGAAACGAAACATGAACAAACGAGGAAAAGTTTTTCCTGTTGCCTAGTGATGCTTCGTCTCCACACCTCGAAGTGAAAAAACGCTTCCTCACCCCGTGCCTACTCTTTGATCCAATTGCAACCACAGCAGACAAAAAAAAAACATAAGACGTTAGCGAGCTGATAACGTTTGGTGGCTATCGTCATCACCGCTGATATTAATGTTTGAAGGCGCTCTCGCCATCGTCAATAACGATATCAGACGTTATTGTTATCGGCGAAAATCTATCGTATTAACAACCTTGGTCGTGACAGTTTATCCAGAAAAGAGTAATCGTGCATTATTTGCAATAGCTGGTCTCGATAGACTGTATCATACGCTGCCTTGGAGTCCACGAAGGCGTGATGTGTGAGCATTTTTAAAGAAGTAGGCACTGCCAAGCAGTCTTTGAGAAGTTGATAACCTGCCGAACATTCAAATTATTATTATTCGAGTTTAATTTTTTCAAATTTTTCGCTCACTCATTTGGCGTCGTTCGATGATTGACGAGCAGACGACCGCCTGCTTCGCCTTCGCCCTAATCCGCCCCTGCCGGTAAGTATGTTCTTATCTGCACTTCGATTTTTCTTTAGTGAACAGATTTCCGATTTGATCTCCAGATAATCGGGAACAGGGACACTGTTATCATTTATAAGCACTCCAAGGGTAACTTCCTTCCGTATCCTTCCGTCACTTCGCTATTAAGGTGTTTATCGAAAAACTGCTTCTACTTGTCGATCACTTCGCGCTCGCTTGTTATCAGATTTCCCTCTTTGTCCCTACACATATCTGGACTCTGTGTGTAGCCCGTACGGGATCGGTTTACCTTCTCTTCTCTACTTTCGCGTGTCATTAGCCCGACACAATTGCTCCAGCTCTTCGCGACTCTGTCCTCCTGGAGTTACTTTCCCCTTAAAACCAATCATTTTGTCGGCTCCACGTTACCTCACTTAGGGCCGCGATTGCATCCTTTCAGGTGGCCGAGCGATGCTTGCCCCATCCAATGTCGGGAGTCGAAGTACATAATTCTTCTGTGGAAGGAAGTTCTTCGACGAGTAAGCGCGCGTAATTCTCGGCAGCCTGAGGGGTGTGCACGGATATTTAGCCAAGAAGAACGGTTCTGTCGTATACGAAATACCAGTTAATCACGTAATCCTGCACTCAGCCCAGCACACCAAAAACCCGTTCTCAGCTCGTTGGTTCCTTCACCACACTCCACACCTTCTCATCCTTGTGACAGATCTCCTGCAAAGCAACGATGCCGAACTTTCGGGGTTCTAATTGCTCAAGCAGCACCCTGGCTCCGTCAACAAAATTGAACGATGTGCAATTCCAGAGTTTCTACTCGTGGTCTGTTTTTCGTTGCCTAGGTGCGTGCCGAATATTCCGAGTTATATTTTCTTGAATCTTCGTAATGTAGGTTGCTGTTACTAGAGCCACGCTACCGAGTTTCGTGATGGCGCTGCCATCTTGACTATCCAGCTTTTTACGCGCCATAATGGCGGTCGCTATAATGAAAAATTCGTAATATTTTGCTAACCCTTTTGACAACTCTGCTTACGTCAACTCGGTAACCATTTTGGTTGGTATCAAATTCAAAACACATTTATTCAAGAGATTATTTAACAATGTCCTACATGTGGATGATATCCAAAGATACAAAGAAAAAGTGTCAATACTTGGAGGTGTTGTCCATACAAATTGCTTTTCGAATCGGATGTGCTTCCATTAACGGTCGATTATGATAATTTTTTTTTGCTATCTGATAAACCGATTGTCGTTCCGTACCAGTACCCCCACAGAAATATAAAGTCTTTGGACGCATATAAGTCCTTTCAAAGCGGATTTGTGAAAGGCTGCAAACATCAAAACATGTTTGTGATATCTGGAAGCGTTAGTAGAAAGTACACATAACTGCTACATTTATTAATTTTTGCGATGCATTTTATCTAGGTTTTACATAGTATGAGCATAAACGAACCACCGACTCGTTAGGCCATTTCATTTAAAGTAATTCCCAAAAAGTTGGGATTTTCATCCCATAAATTGCTTCGTTCTACAGACGACGAACAAATTTTTGTAACTTCCGATGGTTGTGCCAGAGCAGGATAATCCGTTTCAAGGTGGTATTTCAGATATAAAGTTGGAATCCAGTTTAAGTCGTGAATGGCGTAGGGCCGTGCTGGTTTGCCTGTAGATATGATTACTAACTAGGGTTTGCAATATTCCCGGAAATCGATTTCCCGGGTAACGGGAATGAAAAATCACATTTCCCGGGAATTCCCGGGAACCGGGAAGGGAATTTTTTTTAGCTAAAATGAGATTTTGAATGAAGTTTATCAGTAAAAGGCAACAAAAAAATGTTTACAATTTCATTCTAAATTCGCATGAAGAACAAAAAACAAATGAGATACGAAACACTTGAATATGAATTGGATAACATCAGAAATTCGTGATCGATTTATGTAGCATATATTTGCAGAAGAGGAGGATTAAGGGTCTTCATGTCGTCAAACAATCGCTTCAGATCCGCTGACAATTTTCCTTAAAGTTCAAAAATGTTATTTATATGTCTTCTGTTAAACTTTGCTCAAGTCTGCTGAATCTAGAACACTTTCAAATCACCGATTACAGCTCTTGCTACATTCAATTGAAAACTGGTGTCCTATTCTTTCAGTTTGTTTAAGAGAAAACTAAGTGTTAGGCAGGCATTAGACAAAGAAAATATTTGCTATATTTGGTACGGAATTTTTGGGCAAAATGTTTTTTACACTACAGTAAACATTTACGATTTACTTGAGCGGTAGCAAACCTAATCGTTATTTTTTTATAAATAATATTTGCTATGTAATTGCGATTTTTATGAATAAACTGCGTCTCAAATCTAGTCGCAAATTGACAGAGCAATATTTCAAACCCTTTTGGAGTTTATATCACCGTTGATTAGAGCTTAAGATTCCGAGGAAGAATTTTGGTTAACTAGCCACCTTATTTCGATATTCGATCCACAAACCGGAAAGAAACGATAGAATACTGAATAATCAGTTCAATACGACTTAAAATAAGTCAGTCTTAGAGCATATGAATGCCTGATAATTAACATGCAAAGATGATTTTACATTGAAATACTATACTGACTTTGAGTTTTATTAAATGATTTATTTCAGGTCGCATCAATTTGACGTTTTTATTTTTATTTCACTATTGCATAAGAAACTATAGTGAATCTTACAAAAATTTTCGCGGAACTCGGGAATCCCGGGATCCCTGGAATCAATATTTCTGCTCCCGGGATCCGGCAAACCCTATGTCTAACTTTAATACAGACCTGCAAAGTCTTGATGTACATTACCAGTAATAAAATGTCGACCGCATACATATCTATTATCTAAGCTATTGGCTTCCACCGCAACAGCCTCAGACCAAAGTTGTAGTCGTAGTGCATCGCGAGGTGTAGGAGTAGCAGGAAAACTATGGAAACTTACGTTAGTTTCTCCGTACTTTTCCGTACATCCTTTGACACAGGATTTAATTGGCATTGTCACCGTTACCTGAAAGTGGGGAAAATATACTGATAGAATGCTGCTTCAATGTATGCATGCACGTGAATAAAACCATGGATCTTAGAATGTCACTTACTTCTTGTTTATTTCATTAATTGATGCATATTGTAATCGCCACAGTTTATCACCACTCCTATGCACTGGGAATGCTAAACAATCCGCTTAAATGAAAACAAATTTGCAAACTTCTTTTTTTTTTGAAAAATTGATTGTTATTGATGACTAATCGATTTGACCGACTGAAAATGACGTAAGTAGAGTTGTCAGGAGAGCAGTTAAAATATTACGAAAAACTTTTTATAGCGTCCGCCATTATGGCGCGTAAAAAGCTGGATAGCGTTCGACACTACACGTTTCTCAATGAAGCCGCCTGCCCAGAACCTGGAAGTTGCTTTATTGGGTTTGAAAATGGCATCTAGGGTAAAATTTGGTAATTTTAGGTTGTTTCCAGAAAACTGAAACTTATGACTCGAGCTAGCGTCTGGGGTCGAATCCCGTCTGTTTTTCGAAAACTGAAAATTGCTATCTTGGATTTCAAAATGAATCGATTCTTTGGTTTCTGTGTATTATTTTGGTTCCCGAAATAACCGTTTAGTCCTGGTGTTTAGTCCTTTCCGGGTGTTTTCCGAAATCGGTCGTATCTCAAGCAGATTGAGTGGATGCGCTGTCCTGGTGAAAGAGTACTGTTTCACCATATATGGCAGTTTTGTGGATTTCAAAGTACAATCGATCCAACAATGTGCAATAATGTTGTTATTGATTGTTTTACCATATTCAAAGCAATCAATGAATATTATGCCTCGAGAAACCCAAGGAACATTGGCCATCAGTTTGATCAGTTCAGCTGATTGTTGAATTTCAGACTATCGCGAAGCAAAGCCATATCTAGATAAACATTTCAAAAGATCCTATCTGCTTTCATTGTTTTTCCGCAGCGTCTTTTTATTTTGGTGATGGTTCAGCTTCAGTAACTCTCCCAAGCGATGTTTTCGTTCAGAAGACTTGAGTCAACTTGTGCAAATAACGTGTCATAGAAGGTGTTTAAAAAGTTGTGGTGATTGAATGAAAGTGATCGATCAAAAAATCGTTCAAAGCAGATAGGACCTTTTGAAATGTTTCTCTAAATATCCACTTTATTCCTGATAGTCATCAGTTTAACATCGTCGTATCATTGATTCTACAAGCCTAGCATTCATTTCTGGTTGTCCTATTAAGTTGTAATTACCGTGATTGCGGATTACTCCGTAGTTTCTTTCCTTGGGGCTCAATTTGATCAAAACGAGCCCAACATGCCGCATCTTCCAGTTGGTCTGGAGCTACGATGCTGGCCTAACAAGCCCAGTCGTTGTAGGTTCGAGTCTCGACTCGGGAATAGTCCTGTACATCAAACAGTTGACTGCGAAGTCTGCGATATTAAACAGAAGGTCGAGTTCCTGATCGGAATGTAGCAGCAAGGCTTTGCTTGCCAAACACGTGCTATTGAATAAGGGTCAGGAGGCTGCGCCGTCTACTTCAAAACTTTGATTTTCTTTTCCGTGAACCATGACAATATCTGACAATTATTGATGTTTGCTTTGGGTCTCAATCTGGTAGCACACCAAATTTTTTTTGCTGAAATTCAGTAAACTTTCACTGAATTTTGCCACGCTGAAATTCCAGTAATCATTTCAGCAATGAAATATTACTGAATGTTTCAGCAATGTGAAATGTCATTCTTTTTAACGGTTTTTTGCTGAATTTTCAGCAATGTGAAATGTCATTCATGGCTGACGGACTATTACTGAATTTCCAGCGAACGTCCGTTGAATTACTAAAATATCAGTTCAGTGGGAATTCTTCGTGTAGATTTTAAAACACGTTCAAAGTCGATTTTTTGCTTATTATTTATTAACTTTTCACCATGTCAAAGATAAAATTGATCCTCGAGTAATGTGCCCAAGTCCGATCCGTTCATCCGATGTCCTTTCGCCAACTTCCTCCACTGAACTAAAGAAAAACAAGAGTAATTAATTTTTCCACTTACCAAATACTTCCTAGAAGTCTCAACGGTCGGCGTTCAAGCCTTTATCACGCGCGAACAAGCCTTTTTTACGCGCGCGGACTAAAAATATTGACAACAAGCACATTTTTTTTCATTTTGACAGTACATTGCTGTATATTCAGTAATCGAAGGAAAGATTGATGAATGTCGGTGAAGCAGAACGAATTGCTGAATTTTCAGTACACGTTTAAATGGCTGAAATTTCAGTACATGGTTTTTATTGTTGAATTTCAGTAAAGATTGCTGAATCTGAGTTTGGGAATTTGGTGTGTATTCTCCACCGATAACCTGCGCTTCTTAAAGGTTACTCTACTCCTGAGACCTTAATAAGAACGGTTTCGCATTGTTTGAAGTGCAGAAATCTTATTCTCACTTTGTTTAGAAATTTTCGAAGCTTTTTGATCACAAAAGCTTTCAAACAATTCAATGTAAACTGTAGCACACTGCACGCAATGTTACACACTTAATTTATCTCGGCAAACTTCCCAACAGCTGATGGAGCTCGGCGAAATTTTTAACAAATGTCAGCAATCGATCTACCGTAGACCAGCAGGTATTAAATTTCTTTTCCCGAAGTTCTTGAAAATTCTGCCGGAAACTTGTAGAACATTTCGCTGAATTTATCAGCTGTTGAGTTCTCGGCAATAAAATCTAAGTGTGTAGTTTAATGATAAAGTGACAGGAGTGGTTTGATACACGGTAGAATGATACTTAGCAGTTTTTGGTGTATATATTTAATTGTACCTGTCATACCATAATCATCAGTACTAAAAACTGAAGTAAACGAGCGACAATTTCCCATTTATTAACCAAGAATTTGAATTAAAAACAAGAAAACCAAAAATTGAGGAACATACTGTAGTTTAGAACAACATTCAGAACATAACCATTTTTTTCTCAAAAATGTAACATGGTATAATAGACCATTTTACGAACTGACAGGTGTCACGGATTCTGCCGATGTTGATGTTGCTTTTGTGTGCAATATGTCAGCGGTTCCGAGCTTTCTGTCAAAATTTCATTCATGAATTTAGTTCAGAAACGTCTCGTAAAATGGTCTATACATCTAGCGAAAATGTTTAGTGCAGGTAGAGCAAAGAGTCGTGTTCCACTCATTCGCACGATGCTCGTTGCCTGTTCAATGTTCATTTTTTTCACTTTAGGTAGGTATCTGTTTCTTTCTGACTGTCTGCGACGTAAATGAGTGTGCAGAAGGTAAACTGCGTGGTTTCATTGTCTTTTATCGGTGCGTTGAATTTTATAGCCTATAATAAGCAAGTGCGTGTGAGAGCTGCGGTAAAATTTTGATTGTATACTTTAAACGATTTATTATGTTTTTTTTTATCTGCACTGTTTGTTGCCTTTACGTCGTTGCCGTTGCTACTAAAGCTGTTGCTGCGATATACTATACTGCTGGCGGGACTAGCGCGGAGTCAGACTGGCTCATGGTGCGGTTACCATACTTGGCAAGTACGCAAGACGAGACTTTTGTTGTGGTTGGACTCACCCCAGCCATATCTTAACGCATAAATTAAGCAGAGTGCATTGAGTTGAGCTGGTTTGTCGCGTTGGATATGACACTGGCACACAAGGGTACTGAATGGAAATTATACTTTTGAGACAATTGATTGGAGAAGTGCATGTTTTACTTCATAATTGCTATGGTATCGACCGAATATTTGCTGGAATTATGCTTTATATTTATATTTTAATTTAGACTTTTGAAGAAAAATAAATGTTAAGATATGTATTGTTGAAATAGCACTCTTTGACAGTAAAGAATCATGTAGAGAACACTACAGTCAGGTTATTTTTCTACGCGGGGGATACGTACCTCGTAAAAAGAACCTCGTAAAAAAACGCGTAAAAAAACCTGACTGTATTTGCTTTTTTCAGAAAAGTACGAGTCCTATTTATTTATTGGTTTTTACAATTAAACTCTATATCTATAACATCCATTGGAATTCTTGATAACTTTCCGAAACTGTTCAATAAAACAAGTTCAAAAGTAGTCCAAAATAATTATTTTGTCTTGAAACTAACTTATAATCTTTTGTTCTATATTATTTTTACTGTGAGTTCACATTAATTTGGTTTAAAGTGAAAACTAGATTTCACTAGCTCTAAATCAAAAATTTTATTGACGGCAGCATTTAAAGATTAGAACAGACCGAGCATAATGCTTTTATTTCTTCTTAATATCCTCTGTCAATTTCCTGGTCGTTATGGCCCACTCTGTACGTCTGAGTATACTCGCAACGTAATCTTTTATTCATCGTTCAGACGAAGTGGGCGTTCTGGAGGATAGAGCGAGAAGCTATGGCTTAACCTCGAAAGAGCAATGCTACCTTATAGATGTGTATGGATAGGCCGTTATGCAAACATAAAGTCAGCCGAAAAGAGCTTCAAAATGTGTTGACTGTCTGACGAAACGGACAAACGATAAACGAAAAGAGCGATGAGTGCAGACGAAAGAATGAAAATATGGAATTTAATCTCTTAAAGGTGCCTTTATCCGAGGATTTCTTCGTACAGGCGTGACGGATTATTTGTGTCAATTAGAATAGATAATTGCTGCATGCTTTCTGACAGATGATTAACAAAACGTTTTAAAGAGTGCGATAGGAGGTGAAGTGTGCGGTATGCATTTTCTTTTAATCTTCAGAAACAATTCGATAATTTCGAAAATAAACAGCGGAATAAGATAAATTCATCTTCATATTGCAGCCCAAAGCGGAAAAACTCCATAGAAACTTCCAGACAAAAAATGTTCGAATATCTGAAAAATTTTGTACAATTATTGCTCTTGGTGCGGGGTTCAAATGTCATGTAGATAATTTTCAGAGGCTGTTGGTTTACGTTGACATTTCAACGTATCGCCCAACCGCATCACATAGGAGTAAATCGAGTAAAAACCTGATCAAAAGTCAAAAAAGCAAAAGATTATCAACCATGATCTGCATAGTCCCATTTTGAAGTGTGATGCCTACTGAATCTTTTGACAGCTCATGATCATCCAGAAGTATTGTGAACCTTTGTTACAGCTGGTTGAAATCGATCAAATTTTAGCTTTTTGTTGTTGCATTTGATGCTTTCGTACCGTTCACATTTTTTCAAAACAATCAAGTGCAAAGATTGTCAACGAAGGTTAGTTTAATCAATCTGTAAATTTGGAAAACTTATAAATAGTCTCGATAATTCCAGAAAACATTTTAATAAACACAAAAATTCTGTAAGTGAGATTTTTTATATGTCATATTATATGAAGTAAGTGAGGTTTCAATGAGTTTCAATATAAACAGTCAATTGCAAATCAAAGCCTGTATTTTTCTGATCAAACTGGTGGTTTTAGATCATCCGCACCAATCCGAACTCATAAGCTACATCATTGTGAAAATCATCGAACAATTTCAACTTTTCAGCTTCCGGCAGTGTTGTTGCCTCAGTTTCAAGAACATACCTCTGTCATGTAATGGATGAGTGTTCTGAGACATTCTTAACAGGTAGCTATTGAATTCCGATCCTTTGATTACGAGTACCCGACGGGTTCGGGTTTGAAAATTTTCGAAAATGTCGGGTTCGGGTTTGAAAATTTTTGAAGGTGTCGGGTACGGGTCGGGTTCGGGTTTGGTGGAAAAAAATTGCCGGGTTCGGGTTTGAAAATGTCGGGTTTAGGTCTGAAAACTCGAAACCCGACTATATCAAATGAGCGTTTTTATAAGATAATGATGTCTAATTTCATGCAACTGTAAAAAGCACTAACATTTCAATACCATTCGAGGCTCAAAGCTCCAGGGCAACCTCGAATCGGTACAAAAAATCGACCCCCCAAAAAAAATCTCGGGTTCGGGTTTCACAGTTTAGGGTTCGGGTCGGGTTCGGGTTTCACAAAAACAAAATTCTCGGGTTCGTGTCGGGTTCGGGTTTGATCGAAAAAAAATACCCGGGTTCGGGTCGGGTACGGGTTTGAAAAAAGCCAAACCCGACCATCTCTAGTATGTGGATGGCCCCAAATGGGGTAAAACGGCCCTGGGAGGTTTTTGTTTTCAAAAATTCGTTAAAATCACTTAAATAATTATATTACCTGCTAGACTTAATAGATTGAAGAAATGGATGGATAGAGTGGTTACCAGAACTACCTACTTTACCAAAAGATACGCCATTTGGGGTAAAACGTTCCTAGAAGATTTTTTTTTCGAAAAATGCCGCCAAAATCTCCAAAACTGCAAGAACTCTGGTTAGACTTGAAAGATTTGCTAGAAATTTTGATTAATATTCTAGTTAAATAGGAATTTAAGGGCAAGATGACAAAAGGGACAAATAGACTTACATGACGAAATTTTTTTTTCTGGAAAATACTTGGCGATTTTTGGGGTTGTTATCGATAAGACGTTTGCTGAAAGATTGCAATATCTCGAGTTTTGTTGAAGCAAATAAAGTAAATTATTGTTTGTGTTTCATGTTCACCTTTTCAATTTGATTTACTTCTAAATTTATTGTCATCGTTCTCATTCTTCGCTTTTTCCAGAGTGTTGGCCAAAATCTAATGTTACTCTGGTTGCCGTTGTATCAACAAAAACAAACAATCGTTTGAAAAAATAACGACTACGATCACTAATTCATAACAATTTATACTCATGATGTTCTTCAACGTTTATCAAAGCACCATTTTCCTTCAGGAAACCGTTCAAATAATAATTTCATTTGTTCCACGGAAAAGTAGGAAATCGGTTGGAATTACTTATTTTCGCAACCGTCGTATCGATAATATCTTTTAACTTGTTTGATGCTTCTCTTGAATTTTTTTCAAAAAGTTCATAAAAACTTTAGTCCTTTTTAGTCAGTGTTTTAGTCCAATGCTGCATCTGGATTTGACATCAAATAAAAGCTCTTTAGTTGTTTTATAAAATGCTAACTTCAGGTTCTGGCCTTTTTCTGTAGAGAAATAGCACTCCGAAAACCGCCAAGTATTTTCCAAGAAAAAAAATTTTTTTCGTCATGTAAATCTATTTGTCACATTTGTTAGATTGCCCTTAATTTCGTTCAAATCTAACCTTTACAATTTTTAAAAGAAAAATGGAACTTCAAAACAACGTCCCTCAGAAAGGTGGTTGCGGCTCTCGCGAACTGGCTCTTAAATGGTGCGTAGTTATGAGGAAAGCTTTGTTTGAGCTGTGTCGATCAGGCATCCCAATTGTGCAGTCATATTTTTACTGTCTTCCGGGGGTGTTGAAAAAGGTTGTGGGAAGAAGAAGCGTAAGGACTGCTCGGCATCTCACCGACAGCCTTCGTGCAAAGAAAAGCAAACTCGGCAATAGAGCGGCTGTGCACTGAAGGATGTGTGTATCGCCCACCGAATGTAATATACAACCATACATACTATCGTCGACATGGGAATAAGATGAACAGCTAAAAAAAACATTAATGTATGGGAAACAAGACGGCAACGTTATAGTCGCAATATATTTTATCTGTCGGTTGTCTTTATTTTGCCAATACCAACACTGTCATAGAGGGACGCTTTCCCAAGCAGGGCCGGCGGTTCATGTGGGTAGTGTGGGTAGTAGTACCCACACGGAAAATGTCTCTGTGGGTACTTACCCACACGGAATTATCCCCCTCCATTGCTTACTACCCACTCGGGAAAATAATGTGTTGCCGGCTCTGTTCCCAAGTAACACACAAAACATGTTAGAAAAGAATTCACAATGACAGTAGTCATATAAGAGTACTATATGCGCAATTGCAAACTTGTGTTGTTATATTCTTATTCTCAAGATGTACTTTTATAGCATAATTGTGTCTCATAGATTATTGAATATAAACTGCCGCTGCTGGTCCGTAATTTGTGTTTATGATGTTATGAAAACTGCAGAGAAAACTACTTAAAACACTACTACTAAACTACTACTTTGCGAGAAGTTGTTTTTTATCAGTGATTCAACCACTTTTCGAAAACAACCTCGTTTTTTCCTGGTTTTAAAGATGTTTTTCAATAGCATGGGTTAAACGAACAATAACTATTACATGATTGGCACTTGTTTTCAAGTTGTCTTCTAGATGTCTGCACTATTGGAAAAACGGTGTAAAAAATGCCGGGGCAGCCGCGCCTGTTCAATATTACACGCCTAATAATAATACTATGTACCCACAAAGTGCTCTTCTTATGATTGATCTTAGTATTCAGCAGCCTACGCAAAATTACTTGATCAAATTGTTATTAAAATATTTGAACGATTTCAATAAAACTATTTGAGTTGGATCGAAATGCGCCATGAAAATGTGAACAAAACGCTTGCAGTGCAACCAATGTCACGCCAATTTTCGTTACCGTATACCTAACAATGTTTTCTAGTTTTGTTATATATTAAGCCTAGATAACGTTGAAACTATGCGAAAACATGCGGTAGGTAAATGTTGTCATAGCAACGTATTTGCGCATGCGCTTTGTTGTGGCAGATTCTGACCCGGGAATGCGCGAATTTCTTTATTCCCCTGGGTCAGTGCAGATCTACCTAAGAATAAAGAAACGACATTGCGATTTACTACGCATGTAAGAAAGAGATGCCAGATAGTTGTTTACGAACTAAGCCCATGCGGTGGTGGGCTGAATTGACTCTTCGCAATTAACTAAATCAGCGAACATTCTGTAATGCATAATCTCTTTTCCACTGATTGACAAATATGAAATGGTATCCAATGAATGGCGCATGGTTTTTTCAGAAGTAAAACACAATGTTTCACCATGAAATTTGACGCGCACGTAGAACTTTGTATTACACGCATCGAAACGTTGATCTAATATTGTTTCTTATTTGTCGGTGATTATTCGAAACGCCATAATCACTATTTTTTTATTGTTTATAATCTGAATTAGGGGCCATCCACATACCACGTGGAAAGCTTTGGTGGGGGGGGGGGTTGGGTAATGTCCACGGTCCATACAATTTTTTTAGAATTTATATGGGCAGTTGTCCACGGAGGGGGAAGGGGGGGGGGGTAAAAATCTTAAAAATCTGTCCACGTGGTATGTGGATGGCCCCTCAGCGCCGTTCTACAATATTTTTATTTTGAAGTTTTATGCTTACGGCAACGTTGATTTGATTAGTTAGCGATTACAACTTGAAAATAACCTGTTTTGAACGTTTTCTTACCATATTGGTACTCGAGATGTATTTTGCAGCTTCAGTCTAGCAAGTTGGCTTGCTTTCATGAAGTTATATAATACTTCATATATCACTAGTACTTATTATAGTAGCCTTAAATTTTTGCGCTTTTCTGGTGATAGAGATGTCATGGAAAAGGTAATGTCAACTGAAATCTATAACTGAAGGTTGTATTAGAGGAGTTATCTCAACTGTTCTGTAACAACGTGTGTTACTTGGGTCGGATGTCATGAAAAAACTGTCATCACTCAGTACATTTTTTTCTCGTGGTTTCGATCTGATTTTCTTAGTTGTGGGATTTACGATTCTATTATTCAAACTACAAAAACTTGAAAGCAACAGAATTGAGAAAATTCTTGTATCATTGTGGGTTTGTATGGTAAAATTGCTTGCCGAAAATATTTTGGTGTTCGTCATAAAAATCAAACCAGGCAGTTGAAAAACTCATTTTGGGGCAAATGTACGCATAGACCGCGAGGCAAAAGTACGAACTTAGTTTCTGTAACAGTAACGAAAATAAGTGTTTAAGGTCAAATACCATCCAATATAGATAATTTTGCAACCGGGATGTTGTCGCGAGATAGAAAAATGGCCTAGACACCATTTTGAATTCCAAGATGGTGACTAATGGTTTCTAGAAAACAACCTAAACTGGTCAAACACCCCCTAATATGTGTATTTTCATAATCGAGATGATGTCTATAGACTGATAAAGGACCCGAGAAACCATTGAGAATTCCAAAAGGCGACTTCCGGATTCTGGAAAACAGCAAAATATTGCTAAATACCAGGCAATATGGGTGTTTTCGAAATTGGGATGCTGCCCTGAGACCGTAAAATGATCCCAGACGCCATTTTGGATTCCTTGAGTTTGACTTCTGGTTTCTCGGAAGTAACCTCAAATGGGCGAGTACTCCCCAATATGTGTATTTCTGGAATTAAAATGATGCTCGGAAACCGGAAATGACTTCCGGTTCGTATGAAAAGATTTTCATCATTCTTGGCATCATTCTGATTCCAAAGGTACTCATATGAGGTGGTATTCGGTCAATTTTGTTATTTTCCGGAAACAAGATGTCACCATTTTGAATTTAAAAATCGCGTTTGAAGTTGCTTTCTGATTGATTTCTTAGCTCATTATGCCGATCCCTGGAATATCCATATTTGGTGGTGGTATTCGGCTATTTTAGGTTGTTTTCCGGAAGTCACCATATTGGGATTTAAAATGGCATTTGGGATCGTTTTAATGTTCCTGGACGTCGATTCCGAAAGTGCTCATATGGTCAATTTTTATTGTTTTTCGCAACCGGAAGTCACTCTTCCAAATTCAAAAATATCCTCTGGAGATTATTTTTGATCTCAACATCAATTTGATTCCGAAAATACTCACATTTTGTGGTTTTCGACAATTTCTGGTTGTTTTCGGAAACCGAGCATCTAGGGCCGTTTTTGGGTCACTGGCCATCATCTCGGTTTCGAAAATACCCATATTGGATGGTATTCGACCTTGTTTTATTTCATTGTTTCCATGGCCTCTAGAAGCTCCAGTGTCCATTTTCCGGACATACCACCAAGAAACCAAAAACCATAAAAGCCGGCCTGTGGAAAGTTTTATGAACTTTGAACCACTAATTGTAAAATTCTGATCAAATATTCATAAAACTCTTCAGTTTCGGAACATATCGTCGGAAAACCGGATTTCCAAGATTAGGAAAATTGTTTCGGTGTACCAATTTAAAACAGCTAAAAAATCGGTGCGAAATTAGCAAAAATGGATTAACATCATTAATCGCGGGTGATGCCATATGGCATCACCTGACATATAAACTTTGATAACAGTTTAACAGCCTTGGGTACTACATTCCGTATTGGAATTCGACCTTCTGTTCTACTTTACACAGACTTCCCAGCCGACTGTTAAGAGTCAGGACAATTGCAGGGCTAGCGCCACGATCCTACTGACGATAACAGTCTCTCCCGAGCCGGGACTCGAACATACGACGACTGGCTTGTTAGGCCTGCATAGTACCTCGAGACCAGCTGGGAGACAACTATACTTAAAATTTCTAACGATGAAAATATTCTAAACAGTTAGAGACCAGATTGATCTTCAACATGCAATTCAGTTTGTGCCAATTATGCATGCGGTTGCTGAGTAATAGAAGTTTGACTGTCATTTTTCGATGTGAAAACTGATTTTTCTCCGTGGGGATAGGGTTGAGGATAGTAATAAATACACTGTCCATACAACGCGAACTTTTACCCCATGCATACTTTTGCCCCGCAAGAAGGGTAAACGGTCGAATTTGAGTATTTTTTCAAAAAGGGAAATTCTCATGCTACAAATAAAACTCAGAAGTCTCTGGTAATAAGTTTTAATACAAACGGTTCATGCACCGCTTGAAAACAAAACCGAATTTTATGTTAGTTTTTATGATGACAGATTGTGGAGATCCTATTTCGAATACGCTTCCATAAAACTCGGCCTTGAACTGCTATTCTTCTCTGCTCGGGGCATTCTCGCCGACAGCACACAACAACGCGTGCGTGGTCTGCCTCGAAGTCGTCGGCCTCCATACAGTTCTTTGCTGAATACGCTACATTCCATCTTCTAGTTTGCCTCCGAGTATCGAACGATTTCACGCAACGAAGAGCGCTGGCCGATCTCTTTCCTTCTACGTCCACGATTCATGTCCGTGTAGTGGCACCGGGATGATTAGCGCCCTGTAGAGCGAAAATTTCGTACGGATCTGTGAGCTGTAGAACCTTTTTTTCTGTATGGACTTCCTCACCGTGACCAGAATCGTTGATTTATTGTGAGATATGCCCGGGTGTCTGCTGTATCTCACACTCCTATTTTTAGCAATACCGCTATTGAGAAGTGGCATGCTTATTATTATTTTTGATCAGTGCTTGTGTGTAATGTACTTCCCCTCGTTTTACACGCATACTGTTCTTCTATACCGAGCCTCCTTCCTCCTGCCAAATATCGCCAATTATAATTCCCTGGAGAAGTTTCGTCGTGCGTCCTTCTGGCCAGTTTTATTGATAAGAGGGACTTATTTTGAAGTAGAATACTTCTCTCAGGAAGTTCGGCTACATAGGGATGTGAAATGAAAATCTAAAACCGAAAAAAGAGAAAAAATTGTCCAATTTCAAATGCTAATAAATCGGTTAGTATTCGATGGATTTCCTTCGTTCTTGCAGCAATAGATTGGAAAATCTTCTAAGATTCTTCCCAAAAGAAGATAATTGTAATTTTATCATTCACACTATTGTACTATTGGAAATAGTCAAGCCTTGTCAAAACGAAAGATTCGATCTCTGATTGGTTGTTATATGATTGCTTCCCAAGCACGGTCAACAGAATCATATACCTTGCAATTGAAAACATGCTATTTGGCCTATATAAGAGCCTGTATCAGCCGAAGCCGCTCATAATAGTTCTAGACAGCGACAACAGCAGTCGTCCTTCCTTAGCAGCAGCACTAGCCCTGTGGTTGGTCACCACGTCTCAGGAGCAGCGCGGTTCTTCTCAGTGTGTCGTCAGACTGCCATTATTCCCCCCGTGTTAGGGCAGCATGAAGATTGCCATTAGGAGATCCAATTTTGAGCATCAAAATGCCTTTTTCAAAGCAAATAAACAAGTCATTGAAAGTTAATAATTTTTGACAACGCAAGCAAGCATTCTGTCGCGCCCGTGTAATTAACTGAATGTGAAATAGCTTCCACAGTGCATGTTGTCTGTGTATCTTAATTTCCCCAATGTTAAGGCAGCTCAAAGGTTGCGATCAGCAACCGATTTTGAACCGCAAAATGCCTTTTCCAAGGCAAATAAACAAGTAATTGAAGGTTAATAATTTTCTGGCATCAACACAAGCAGACATTCTGTGCGGGATGCAATCAAATTCTGTTAAAGTTGTCTAATTTTTACTTAGTTTAGTTAACTCCCCACTGTAAGGGCAGCGCAAAGGCTGCAATCAGCATAACCGACTTTGAATAACAAACTGCCCTGTTAGTACGCATTCACAAAGACAGTTAGTTCGACTATGCAGAGCTAATATGAAGTCGATTCAATCGATCAGCATGAATAAAATTTTGTCGTCTCCCAGCTGCCGAGTTGCAACATGATGGAACACGCAACAGCGAGGAAACGAAATCGCTCAATGTTACAAACCACAATAAGATACGGGTTCAAACCGTGTGTGAGAGCACCATCGGTGTTTATTCGCTGGATACAAAAATCAAATGCGAATTGTAGAGTAATTCGTCTGAAGAACATTAGAAAATGGTAAAACTGAACTGAAAGGCGTGGCCTATTTCGTAGCACCCTTCGGCTATAAAAGAGTTTTTCTGGGGTAAGTAGCTACATTCATCAGTCGGATGGTGAGCTGGATGGACCGTCCACAACGTTGACAGCAGTAGCAGCAGATATCAGTACTTAGCAGTAACAGAAGATAGCAGCGGGTTGTGCCTGTGGCTGCCTTCAAATTAAACAAATCACTTGCCCTGTGGTTGGTCACCACCTCTCAGGCCTCTGTCAGGCTTAACGCCAACGCGAGCGATCGGGCGAGATTTTTGCCGTACATCAGCCGGCACTTCCTCTAATGCAAAAGTTGGATCATTTTGTTTAGAAGAATATTACTGTCGGTAATATTACACAGATGCGATTGCATTATATACGATATGGAATTGAACAATTGTTCTTTTTAGGACAAATAAAACACTTAATTTGAAGAGTTAATAGCTTTGGGTACCAGTAGCAGTATGGTAACCGCCTCAGCGGTAGGTGCAGCCGGTACTTCCCTAAGGCCGATGTTATATGTACAGCCGTAAGTAGAGCTGTGTAAAAGTATTCTACTTCAACCTTGCGGTCGTGGCTTTGCACACAACCCTCCTGTGATTTTTTGTTAAGAGGAAGTCACGCAAAGGTATTATAGAATTCAGCGTAAAGGAAGGGTAAGTGGTGGGGAGCCTGAGAATAAACTCATCATACTTAAAGTCCTTTTTGACATCGAATGGCCTGATTCTACTAAGATTCGAACCCACGACCATCCGCTTGACAAAGCGGACTCTGTAACCTTGCGGCTACGCAGCTCCCGCAGCTGCATAACCTAAGCTGGCTACGCAATCCGTAATATGCCCTGTTCACTGCCGTAATCTGACTCTTAAGGTCACTTCGTTATTACACGTCACGAGTGTAACAAGATAAATAAATGTTTCAACCACTTCAAACATAACCTCATTCATCACCCTCTTTTTGACCGCATTTATGGTTTTTTTCTGAGAGCCGTGAGGACCTTCTCCTTAATACCGAAGATGTTGATTTCGTCCACGAAGCCTAGAAGCATGTGATACTTTGTGAAGGATGGTGCCACTTTTCTGCACACCCATCGTCGTTCGGCACCTTTCAAAGCTATGTTGAACAGCAAGTTCAAGAGTCCATCTCTTTGCTTCAGACCATCCAATTATATTTTTATATTTATATTGTTGAAAACTAAAGTTTTTTTGACGTTGTATATTTTTTTAGAAAAACAAAATTATTATCTATAAGTTCGTCACAGACGATTTAACAAACCGTTCTGGCTCTCCAAAAAAGATGTAATAATCAATACCCATATTTGCATAAACCCTTTTCACAAATTAATCGTGATAAGAACATCTTTGCAAAATTGTAGTCAATTCGAATATGACAATCGAGCAAATATTTTAAAATTGGTTCATTTTTTTTAAGTTGCTCACAAGGGATATTTTGCGATGCTAAAATCGACTATTCACCGTTCGAAATAGACATCACTTACCACGGTGACACAACTGTTCTTTGCCGTCACAGTCGTGGAGATGCAGAGGTAAACTTGGTCTCCGACAACAATGACTGTTCCTTG
Source organism: Wyeomyia smithii (assembly GCF_029784165.1). Lineage (NCBI taxonomy): Eukaryota > Metazoa > Arthropoda > Insecta > Diptera > Culicidae > Wyeomyia > Wyeomyia smithii. The sequence continues at coordinate 108,715,978 of NC_073695.1, read as the reverse complement.
TGCAACTTCACTAGCTTAGATCCATCACGGAGGAGTGACTACGAAATGTGCAGTCAAGCTCAAGCTCGTATATAACAGTCAGAATCAATTCAGATAACTGATTAAAATACCTAATTACATTTTTCTTTGCAAGATTAAAAAAAAAAACGTTTTTAGTGCAGATTATTGTTACCTCTATGTGACGAAAACAGAAATGATGATAAAATGGTTATATTTTATAACACTTTAATTATTATATTTAAATTGTTATATTTGTTATTCATAAAACGTTTGAGAGAGAGAGAGAAAGAAAAAGAGAAAGAGAGAGAGAGAGAGAGAGAGAGATAGAGATAGAGAGAGAGAGAGAGAGCTAGCAATAGCAATGTGCTAGCAATTAGCAATAGAACAAGAAAAATGCATAGCAATAAACACGTTCCATATTGTACCTAATTGGCTCAGATTTTGACAGTTCGTTTGGCTCACAACATTTTCTTCCTTGTAAACAAACCGGTGGGCAGTGTCAAAAAAGTGAGTTTATTTTTTGTATGCAATCAGGGTACGTTAATGGAAAGGTATTCTGGACTCGAAGTGTGTCGATACACGATTCACACATACACTCTTATATATGACGTGTTAGATTTAATGGAATGCGGCAAATGCATAGCATTTCATAACGAAAGTATTTTTTTGCTGCAAATACTACTCGCTTTACTACTTTTTCCTCGATAGTACTGCAGTCTTGCTTTTCTCCCAAAATGTGTGCAGATTTTTGCAGATTTTTGTTTTCCCAATCACGGATATATATTTTTCAGATTTCAAGTAGATTTCACCGGTTTTTCGAGCAGTTGCAGGCATTTTTCAAAAACATCTGGCATCTCTGGCTAGTGATTCCCAATAATTTCATAATTTATTGTTAGTAAACTTCTGTAAAAATGGTCTGGCGCATTTGGCCCTGGATGGACGTTTTATACTTGTTCATTGCGAAGTTTTCGTACAGAAAATAGAAGAGCCAAACTAGCTGAAAAGCGGTCAAGTTACAGTTTTTAATTCAAAGAAACGCGAAATGCTTCTGTAGTTGGCAACAAGGTCAACTAAGTGTTGTGCGCGTTCTGCCTCTATGCAAAAGTTTAGACATAAAGGCTGTTTCCCTCAAAATAAAAAAGTGTAATTAGTGAAATTTCAAACTTCGTGTTTCCCTGCAATCTGGCATAGTGAAGCAGTGGATCACTGGGCCTCTCAGGGCAGAATAAGTACCTATCGTTATATTTTCGTTTGTTTTAAGATCAGTTAGACCACTAGAAAATACCGACCGAAAAGTAAAATTAGGCACGCTCGCAGCGCCTCCACCGTTCGCTGGTGGGTAGACGAAATAGCCAATGAATCTGCTCATGAAAAAGATGGGGAGATGCATTCAAATAAACTAAATATATATATATATATATATATATATATATATATATATATATATATATATATATATATATATATATATATTCGATTCCTTTTTTTGCAATTCATGATTTCTCTAGCTTTTGGTCAAATATTGTTATATACGCTAAGTCGTTTTTTACGCGGTATATGCATTTCAAATTTATATGGGCCCGTGTAAAAAAGATTTTTTTTATAAATTAATTTGGTTTCTGACCGCGTGTCCTTAGATATTGCCAAGGAACGTATTATTTATCGAGAAGGAACGCCACAAACATTTAACACAAAACTCCCATACCCGTGATGCTTGTTAAGTATGCAGGAGTATATCCGGCCTCTAGTAGCAACAATCATCGAACTAACTTCCTTTTCCGTTCTTCCTTTGATGCATGTTCTGGATCGGCAGTCGTCGGTAGTGATCAGCATGCAGGGACCATTGGAGATGCACATCGTATAGCTAAATCCTAAGCAATAATTGATTAAGGTGAAACGGGATTGTGGCCTTTTCCTATACAATTTTGAGGTTAGAGTTCTATTTACTTCTGTATTTTGATCGTAAAAAATTCGGCTTCCACTAAATAAACAGCACTCAAATTGCTACTTCAGGCATGCAACAGTTGTGAAAACAATTGATCAAAGTTTCTTGTACGTAGTCTTCATAAATCAAGAAAAAATTAGATTGCAAAATTCGAGTTGTTCGCGACCACGTCCCGTTTCACCTTAATTCGATATGCAATTCCGGTCGATCTTGGTCAGAAACGAAGTGGCAACGGGTGGTGATCAACCATGCTCATGCTCATGCTCAAAGAAACTTAAAAACAATATTACCCTAAATTTTTGCTATACAAAGAATAGTAATAGAATTACAAGAGCTAAGAATACAACTGTGAAAATTAAAAAAAAATCGCTTAATACTAAGAGTTTACCATGTTGAATCCCTACATTCTCAGTGAATGTAACTGATCACATGATCAATTGCCCTGCTCATCTGTACTGTAAATAGAGCGGTAGTAAAAGTAATAAATAGGTTGTTCGGCGAGTTGCTCTACGGTGTGACGTATGTGTGAGAAGGATTTGTCGCGTTAGTTTATACAAACATACATAAAACTAAAGCTGACACAGCTAACCCAACAAGCTTATAGGACAATTTTAGTTCTCAACCCATCGCAAATCACAGCAGGCGGGATGATGGATACGAATAATAAGGGGAGTGAAGCGAAATCGCTGTTTCATCTCTCTTCCTCTTAGTAAAATTATCTGCTGCATGCTTCGTATGGCATGCCAGATATGAAATTAATATCCCATAAATGTAAATCCAGAACAGGGTGTAGTGTTCCGAGCGTCGAAAAAAGTAATTTTGATGAAAGAACGAAATAAATCACACTTGTGTGCGCAAGCGGAAATGATGTTTCGCAATACATATTCTCGAAAATAGTCTTGCGAGACACCCTGTATCTTTGCGCTGTCCCCTAGCGACCGCAATCATCCTTGAATGCAAATAATATTGCAAGCAGCAAGGGCCCTTCCCGGTTGTCTCGGAACGAACGCAGATATGATGAGCCTATACGGTGAAGACAGGTTCACAATAACAGGGTTTGCAAAACCGCATTACGAAACGGCACTTATACTTTCGAATGTCATATTGAACTCCAATATAACACTACCGGTTTTGTAATCATACCAGATAAAATTAAGGTTCTAAGTGAAACCTAATTCCAAGCTAATTTTGTTGGTTTCAACCCTATAAAGTATTTAGGCAGATGAGGCATTGCTGAGGATGAGATGTATTTCTCACAAATCCGTATCGTACTCTCTGCTTTTATTGACACCCTGATGGTTATCTATCTGTTCGCTCGTCGAGTCGCCGTTGTCGGTGCGTGGAGAGAAAGAGACTGCGAAAAATGTTCATCATCCTTCTTTGCATCGCGTGGTGATGATCCGATCCGTAGTCGCACATAGGGTCGGAAACGACAAAAACTCATCACTTTAAGCAACGCGGAACGGCACACCAGTGGGAAATGAAGGGAAACGTTCAACGAGCATTTGGATCATAATTGCATTACGCTGCAATATGAAGTATACACATTGCCGACCGTTTCGTTAGAAGCCTGACCGGGGAAGGTTAGAAGGATGGAGGAAACCAACACACAGCGAAATAACGTTCGTCCGGACGCTTCTGGGCTGGTTGGATTGGCTTGTAGGTGGAGCGATGAAGTGAAATTGGAAAACATTATCGTGTGTTAGTTTGCCTGTAAGGCCAGCTTAGCTCGAGAGGAAACGCGGGTATCGGAGGAGAAGATTACATCTGTTGGCGTTATTTTTTACTGTTCACTCACTGCGGTGGCGTGCCTGACGTCGATAGAGTTTCTGAACTGCGGATTCATAGTAGACACCGCAGCAGAGCGCTCTGGAGTGTAATGAAAACAGTAGAATGAACGACGCTTGCTAGAATGAGACCATCGACCGCAGAGATGACGCAGTTGTGCAGAAGCACAAAACGCTGAACGTGGAGGATGAGTGCAAATGAAAATATTTTTATTAGTTTTTGTGGTCTGCAAAGGAGGGATGGTTTTTCCATTGAAGCCTATGGCCTGGACCTTCGCAGTGTATATAGTAGGAAAGACACATTAGTCAGTTATAGAGAATGTTTATTTTAATGAATCATGTGCTTTTTACGGAAATAATTATTTTTTAATAAGTGTTCTAGGGGCAACTTCAATTAACTGAAACGGTACAGGCGCATAATAAAAATTAGATGTCCTAAGAGCAATGTAAGGCTGTAAAAGACGAATTCTACGTACTACACTCCACTGTCGGAACTCGACCTTCTGTTTATTAAACATGAACTTTACAACAATAAACTGTCAATTTATTTCACAATTGCGAGGTTAGCGCTACAATCCCACTAACACTAACAGACAACCTCAAGCCGGGATTCGAACACTCAACGAGATTGACATTGTGAAGGGAGGAAGAATTTAAAGGAGGTTAAAAGGAGCGCTGCAAATTTTCGACACTTCAAACGAAAATGATAAAAACAGTATTTTCAACGTCTCAAGTTGAATCGACCATTAGTGTCACCGGTGTAAATTTTCAATGACAGTCCGATCATTGAAAGAAATGAGATGTCTGATTTACTATCGAAATTATTTGATCTGAGCCAATTCATTGCATGATAGGCATCTACATTCTCAACCGCATAAACATAGCTAAAACAACACAGCGTGTGCGGAGTCACAGAAATGCTGATAGCCAACAATCGCTGGCAACGGATTGGAGCTGAAGGTCTCTTTCATTCTCAGCTCGTTCGTTGAAAATTGAAGTTCAAAGACTCCAATTTCAACAGATAATTATTTTTTGACAGTGAAAGTTAGCACCACTGTTTAGGAGTAATATGATTCATTGGTTACACAACACCGATCAATCGTGAAGGTTAAGTTGTAACTCTTTTAAAAGTTTACTAAACTCAGTAAGAAAAAGTTGTTATTATTTTTTGTGTGTGACAGTGGATTGCTTCATTAAGACTTCGGAACAAATTAAATAACTCTACCTCGGAGTTGGTTTGACTTGGGAAACAGGGTAAAAATGAAGGTATTCCATTGTACTTTCTTCGTCGGATGAAAACGTAACCATTCGAAACCATTCTCAGAGTATACACCAGATCCAGCTCAGCGGCTAGTTTGTTCCAATTTTTTACCTTCTGATCAGCCTCTCATTTAGATTGGGCAAAATTGGGGGCAATTGGATGGGTTGTTATCCTTTGTGATCAAATCTTTCTTATTGTCACGCACGGTACCGCTGACCACCTCCAGGCTGTAGCTTGTCAACATGACTTGCTTAGCCTTAATAAATGGTAGAATTAGTGTTTTGAGGCTCTTTTGGTTGTATACCGTTGAGTTCATCGTCTTGCTCGTGATGACAGCGTTGGTTTTCCATCCTGTTATCTCTCTCTGATCGGAGGGACCAGTCTCTTTTGATGACAAGCAGGAGCGTGAGTTTCGGAGGCTCAAGGTCGGTTTTGGGACATGTGACACCAATCGGAAGCCAAAGACGATTGATGCTGGATCTGGTTGGGCTGGGGAAACTACGTCGTGGTGTCTCTAGGTCGGTCTTCGTTGGGTCTAGGCGCTACTTCGTCGTACGGCTGGGAGTAAATTCTCATAGGCACACTACATCGGGAACTGAGTTGGCCCAATCTCTACCTGGCTCTTGGAGCCTAGCCACGCGGATAGATGTGGCAAAAATCCTCAAATAATGGGTCCTGATGTTTGGGGGAGGAGGAGGAGAAACTTGTGTCTTGACCGATTTTACTCTTCGTTATTTGCTCCTACCTGATTCATCAGTTATGCCAATGTAGCTATTTTAGTATCTTCATCCACTTAGAATTGCACAAATACCTCGTACGTTTTAAACTGTTAACTTTTTTTTCCAATTGGATGTTTCTCGTCAAATGATCTATTAACGAATGACTTTCCAATATAGCTTCGATAGTCTCTATTCCACAGTTTTCCTCTTCTCTCTTTGCAACCCCCTTTCCAAACGTACCTTTCCTCCTCTTTCTATATACCCAACAAGCGTTTCCGGTTTCCCAATCCAGCAATGTTTCAGGAGTGTTTTTGTGTCTACCCAAGCAACAATTGAAACATAATAAACAAATAAATTGTGATTATTTGTTGCACTAATGAAATTCCGAGGTTTTAAGAAACATTTTTTGTTACTACGATGAAAATGTAAAGAAACAAGCAACAACTAAAGTTGCATCGCTGCTTCAAAAATCTTCACACCAACAACGTAATTCGCGAGGTTGGATTTGTTGTTGAAACGTGTAAACGGTATTTGAAAACCTAACCTTCACTGAATAGCTCTAGTGGGTGCATATAGGTTGCCAACGTGATGCTTGCGAGATACAAAAAACAAACACACAAAAATACTTCTAAAAGTTTCTGTCATGTTCTGAAGCCATTTAACAGCAACTTTTGCTCGATCGTTCGCCTTATATTTGTTTTTGAGATGAGGTTATTTACTGCGTTGTAACTTTTGGGTACTTGGACTAGAAGTCGTCCAAAAAGAGTGGGTCTCTAAAACGAAATGTGATAAATTGCTTTGAATTTCATTATCATGCTGAGGTACTGATGAATTGAAGAAGCAAAATTAAAACTGGTATTGACCATTAGCATGATAAGGGAAGCAATATTTAAAACTGAGCCATGAACTTGCAAGTGTTTCTACAGTAAATGACGTAAACAGTACAAACGAGAAAAGTGAATAGAAATCGATAACTGGAGTTGAATCCTCAAATTTCTGGAAATAATCAAAAATAAATCGCTATAGAGACAATCTCTTTCCATTCTGATCATTTGCCATTTGACAATCTTACCACAACGCTATGAAGTTTCTTTTGCGCCCTAGTTGCTGCTACGATGCATCTTCGTAGCTGAAATATTATTATGCAGCATTTACCATGTTGTTATCTAATTCCATGCATTAGCTCATACACATTGCTGTTTCATTTTTGAAACTTGTGTTGAAACAACGAAAATGTTGCAATTGGCTCCACCTCCTGCGCTTTTTTTTGTCATTGTATAAGAAACTGAGATGTAACTGCAACTTAATTTCGCATAAGAGTTTGTTGCTGTAATGAACAAAGTTCATAATCGAAACAAATTTTGCTGCTTGGGTAGTGTGTTAACAAACATTTTATTTTTCCTTGAACCTGTCTTAGACCGTACATAAATAATAATCATGCCTTTTTTATTACTACCTCCAAACATATATCTAATAACCATTGAAACCCATATGACGGGAATTCAGACATTCATGACGACATTAAATTTTAATACTAACAAGCTTATCTTACCGAACAGCAGTATGCATTGATTCTCGCTGGTTGCTCGTATGCGGTATATGGGGTAAAATGTGTAAACGGTAACAATCCACAGCTGCAAACTGTTTGCCAGATCATTAGTTTCCGTGCAAATTTATCAGCGAAAACAAATTTGAGCTGGAAAGCTATCCAAAATCCATCTCTGAGCACGTTTCGTCGTTCATAAACAAACATTCTGTATACTTCCACAGAACCTTTCGTACATCATTCGGGCGCATGTTTAAACTACTAGGTTTGGCCTGCATCCTGTTGCGGTTGGAACATTTAACAATCTGTACGAATTATTGAGAAGACCGGATATGTTCGGAAAACCATTGTGCATCCCAGCTAGCGAAAAGATAGTTCAGGGGCCTCCCTCCGGTTCAATGTATTTGAAAGTTACAGGAAAGCCGTTGAATACTAGTTGATTCCAAACTTCAGCCAATGTTTCACCAGCATAGGCAAAGCTCTTTTTCTGAAGTTCCGTATAGTGCGTCTATCATTCGAATGCATACCGTAGTGATCTTGTGGCAGAACTAAACCAAATAATTCTTGAGGCAGAGTTGCCATTCACCATTCGGCACGATTAAAGGCACTTCTGCCAGGTGCATTAGTTGTAAAGAAGAGGGCGTCTAGTTGGTGTTTCCGGAAACGATGTATTGGGACCAGGCTTTGAAATGGTCACGGTAGAACCACTTTCCACTGCGATAATCGTCTTCTTCTTCCTCTGACGCTACCAAGGCTCGCTGTCTGAATACATTCTTAAACAAACATGTCAAATGAATATAGCCATCGCGACGTTATTTTCCTAAAACGTATTTTGACATTTTTTCTAGAAATGACAATTACGCACGTTGAGTGCGTGTATTGTGGAAATTATTTATGTCATTGATCTTGTAATAATATTTCTCAACATAAATGAACGAAGTAGACAGAAATAGGCCGAAATAACATCGCTAAACGATTGACAGTGTGCATCTCTTTGATACGCGACTGTCGTTCGACTACCCGATCAAACGATTATAACAAACGGGTAACACAAATATATCTGAATTTGATAGAAATATCAAATCGTGTAATATTTTTGATATCACAGATAAATCATAAGAACAGAATTATATCAAATTCTGTTATCATTAACTTGAATGTTTAATGGTGTTTTTTTTTGAAGAAAAAAGGAAGTACTGTCCTAAGCATATCAAATCAACTAAGTTATGTCAGAAATTAGAGATGCTAGGCTGCTTTGAGCGATATCCGTCGATAACAAGTTAGATGGAAAATTTCGTAGTGTTTTTTATCGATCAATGAACATTTTAGATTCTAGGATAAAATAATTCAATCTACCTGTGTTTTTATGTTACATAATTTTGTTATAATATCGTTATCCACTGGTACTAATAACTCAATTTCTAAAAAATTAGGACTTGGTTTGGTCTGGTCGCACGCCGACCATATGATATTTTACTCTGGTAATAGTTTATTCGTCTACAAACTCACCCATATAAACAGTTAGTACAAAAATAGCTTTTGTTCATATTATATGAACCTGGAAAAGTTTTGGCAAAGCGAGCAAACGTTTCAGGAAAAGGTTTAAATTTCGTCGTGACGTTCAATAGACGAAGCAGATTTTATAAGGCAATTTGTGTGAGTTTATGTTTTATGTAATAATTAAGAACCATTAGTAAAACATCCATTACAGACAAACTTTCTGCAAACTGAATGCAATCATTGCCGTCAAAAAAAATCTGAAACAAAAGGTATACAATAATGTTTTTATGTTATGATACATACGACTTAAAAACACATATCATTCAGCGTGTCAACTTGTCTTACCGTTTCGTCTAAAAACTCTCCGACATCCTCTTCTTCAAGTTGAGGTAAACTTTCTATAGAATTTTCAACTTCATTGTTAGCATCATCTGCAGAGGCGAAGTTACTATCGGTATTTTGTACTTCGTTGCAATTCAAAACATCGTCTCGATTAATATTCTGGAAAAACATTGAATGTCATCTTCCAGCCCGATTTTTCACCGTTGCACATACTGTTACAGTGAAACTTTTATCACCACTGCAGAAAGATTCGCAAGAACTTCCGTTGAACAAAGTGGCCCTCTTGTCTTGAATATGCTCTGAGGTATTATCGGTCGCTCCACGATCAGTGGACGGATCAAATAGTGATGACGGGGTCTTCGTTTATGATTCATTCTATATATTAATCAATCGAACTATATACGGTCGTGAAATGCACCTAAATTGACTACGAAAATCCCAACTATATGACAATGGGTTGGTTTTCAGACAATAACATGAATGGCAATTATATGGATTTATGGTCAGGTATATGAGTTGCCAAACATACTAAAAATTTGTCTTACTCAGATAACAACAAGATACAAAAACTTTTCGCCAGCATCAGCTATACTACAAATGATTGACGCACGAATATATGGTAATGCTTCGTGCAAAGTATTATACATTTATCCTTAGTGAAGTTACCCACTGCTGCTAATATGATTTCGTGCATTGAAAATGACATCGGTTATTTGCGCTCTGAGCTTTCCGAAAATAATTCAATAGAGTTTTTCCCCTGGAAAGTTGAAAATATTTATGAGTTTTTCAGAGAGTTTTGTATTTTACTCAAATAGATGTGTAAACCTGGAAGTTACAAATTGTGGTTCGTGATTTGAATTACTAGCAACTCTGCTCGAGGACATGATGATTGCCGGAGGGGGTGACATTTAAAAAAGTTCAGGTTTAAAACAAAGTTGGTTTTCATCGTACAAGTTTCATTGGAAATCAGTAAGCTGTTTAGAAGTGAATTCTGGTGTTAGTTATCGCTTTCGAAAGGTAACACTAACATCTGAATCCTCTACCAGAAGGCAAGTTTTTTGAAAACAAATGCACTTTTCTCATGTATCGCTAATGTCAAGAGATGTACGTGATACGTAATTTGACAACGGTGTTGCCTCCCTATGCCTCATTTTGTTCAATGTAATGTTTAAAAAAAAGGTCTATTATTGCGAGCTACAATTAAAAATGTACAAACAATTAAAAATGTCAAAAATTGAATGAGTATGAAACTGTGATTGCAATAAAAACACAGAGCACGAGATATATTAGTACTGAACAAATTTTCAAAACATCAAAATGTTCAATGAATATCTACAAGATTAAAACCTGGTACATTGAATTTAATCTAATTAAAATTTGCACCCGTTTCGCCAGCAAACGCGGAAGAACAAATTCAATTTAAGTTCTTAATAGTCCTTAAAAGCAACAACCGAAACGAAAACGGAAAATTTATTGCGTTCCTTTTTTGTCTTTTATTCGTACAATGCCACTCGTGTGATGCTAGTTCTCAAAATTGAAACAATTAAGTTGATTACAATGTGATATTAGTTTGGTCAATATTATTTTGTTTTGTTCACACAACATTTATTTGACACGGCGAAATACAAATTAATGTTGGTAAATATTATGAAAGTGTGGTTGAATCAAGTACCTAAATTTCATTTACTTTGAACTGTGTCTTGTATTTATCAAAATGGCCGGACGGAGGAGCGCGTTAAAGAAAAAGTTACTATCGCGTGCTAATGTGCACAATTTGACTTTCATTTCGGATACAAAGTGCGAAAATGAAAATATAATGATTAGAGTAAAATGGTAAGAGCTCGGCGACAGAAGAAACAAGTAGTAGCTGTGCTTAAGCCCGTAAGTATTTATAGCATCCATATTTGAGTAAAAGATTATAATGTATCGTTTCCCCGCAGGCCAATAAAATTAGTGAACGGGAGCTCAATGAACAAGTCGTTCGGAATGAAAAACGAAAAGGAAGCAGTTCCGAAGGACTCGTTTTGGATGAGAACTCACTAGAAATAAAGAATGATTTTAGTCACGTAGTTCACTCTCCGATTTCGAAGTGTCCGACCTCTACTTCCATACGTTCAGGTGTCACTAACAGTACACGCAAATCCGCCTCTATCGCCGCTGGTTGTCTAAAAGTATACCACAGTCCACAACAATATTGTGTCCAGAGTTTATAGCCCCAATATGAATCTTTGCAAAAAGTAATTCGTCGCAGACGGCCAAGTAACGAATCTTTGTCCACGCAATCAGAGTGTTCCGCTAGTTCTGATGGAGTTGCAGGGGAAAATATATTTGACGAATTTCAGCGCATCGGTAAGATGAAAAGAACTCTCTTAAACTGTGTGCTTGTGTGAAGTTTACTCCGAAACCATGATAAAGAGGCATTCCGGAACAAAAATAATTACACTTAAACAATCACTCGCACAACAGCAAAACATCTTTTGAATATTTTTCTTAGTTTTTCATGCAACATATAATACCTTTTTGCAGAATATTCGTGTGAACAGCAAGCGAAAATTGAAAATATGCAAAAAAGTTTGGAATCGATTACTAATACTAATCAACGTCTTCGAGAAAAATACAAGAATGCGCTGAAAAGGTGCATGAACTTGTCGGATGCTCTTAGCAGCAAGTTGCTTAACCCAACAAACAAATCAGTTTTTACCGAAGTTCCAGGATTTGTGCGACGTGATCAGTTGGAGAAATTCTCCACCGCTGGATATAAGAGTGACTACGTTTTTATAAAACTTCTCATGCTCGAAGTTTGGCCAGATGGTCTGAGCGGTCGCTCTGTAACGGGGCGCATGTTAAATAATCCGCTAGGTAGAGGTCTTCATACGTCTTCAGCTAGCTCACAGCAGGATCGCTTTTCAATCAAGACTGCGTTGGAGCCGGAAAAAGTTGAATATATTGCAGGTACCTTCTTTATCAAGTTAATTAGGGATAGATAATGTGAATATTTATTTTCAGGACGATAATATGAACATAGGCTGAATATGGGCGATTCTCCAGCCGTAGCAAGAATAAATGCAGAAGAATGTAATCGATTGAAGTCACGTGTGATTTCCTATCACGGAAAGCAAGTGACAAGCGGTGATCACTGAATATTAATGTTTTGGAAATGTCGTGGATAACAATGATCACCTTTAACAGTCATTTTATTCATTTTTCCTTACTTAAATTTGTTAAACATATCTTTATAATAAGAGAATAAATAATACTCCAATGAGGATGGTAAAAAAAGGAATTTATCTATTTTGAGAAAACCTATTAATATGTAAATTTAAATAACACGATTGAAACAAAATCTGTTATAATATTGTAGCATAATTATAACAAAATTTGTTTAAAAATTCTAACTAATTCTGATCTTCTTCTGCAGAAAACCTAACAAAACCTGCTGTAATTTGTAATAATCACTAAACAAACTTGATAGAATTTTTGATATTTTAACTATTAACGAGACCAAGTTTAGAACACAAGTTGATGCAAAAATGGCTCGTAACACAATATCAGGATATGTTATAATCTTGATACACTTGGCTGATCGGGTATCCTGTTATTTCTGTGAGTGGCGATGGTTGTTTTACATTTACGAGCGAAAGCCGACTGTGACGCACGCTAAGGAAGCGAGATCAAATGAAAATGGTGACCGTTTACAAGCCTGTGCCAGATTATAAGTTTACGTGCAAATAATCGAAAACAAACTTGAGCTTGGTGTGTTGTGGCGAGATAAAATTTCATTCAGGAAAGTTATCCAAAATCTATCTCTGACATCATTCATTCAGAATGTATTCTATGATCTACATCTATGATCTTTTGGTATCGCAGATTTTCATCCGGGTCCCCATCAACAATTACGCATCGGCTTTACACTGCCTTAAAAAGGCATGTCGGCAAACTCTGGAAGGTCTAGTAACTCTTCCTAATCTAGAGACAAAATAATATACAAAAATCACAGGAGGGTTGTGTGCAAAGCCACGACCGCAAGGTTGAAGTAGAATACTTTTACACAGCTCTACTTACGGCTGTACATATAACATCGGCCTTAGGGAAGTACCGGCTGCCCCTACCGCTGAGGCGGTTACCATACTGCTACTGGTACCCAAAGCTATTAACTCTTCAAATTAAGTGTTTTATTTGTCCTAAAAAGAACAATTGTTCAATTCCATATCGTATATAATGCAATCGCATCTGTGTAATATTACCGACAGTAATATTCTACTTAACAAAATGATCCAACCTTTGCATTAGAGGAAGTGCCGGCTGATGTACGGCAAAAATCTCGCCCGATCGCTCGCGTTGGCATTCAGCCTGACAGAAGCCTGAGAGGTGGTGACCAACCACAGGACAAGTGATTTGTTTATTTGAAGGCAGCCACAGGCGCAACCCGCTGCTATCTTCTGTTACTGCTAAGAACTGATATCTGCTGCTACTGCTGTCAACGTTGTGGACGGTCCATCCAGCTCACCATCCGACTGATGAATGTATCTTCTTTTCCCAGAAAAACTCTTTTATAGCCGAAGGGTGCTACGAAATGGCTTGACTAGACCGATCAGGTCGAGGAACTTTTCGAGCTGGAAATTTCCACGACTCAGCACTGGGGCACGGTGTCTCGTTGTACTTATCCTGCAACATGAGACCGCATTAGCTCCCAGGCTATATTGTTGTTGTGTTCCACAGAAAAAACTCTATTTGGTTGTGTCCAACGTACAGATAGGACATCGCAGTATTTAGCAATTGTTTTTCTTTTAAATTTTTCACAACTTTGCTGAAGAAAGCAATCTGTTATATTGACAATCAGAAAAGATTTCTTTTTTATCTAACTGTTAGTTGGATTGATCGAGAAACCAAAAACGCCAAATGAAGTGATTTTGCTGAAGACATTGAGTACTTTAAATCAATTTTTCCCAGTCAATTCTAAACGATTACGATTTTTCGAGTTTGGACCACTGTGCACTGTGGGATTTTCATATAAATCTTCCACCAATTGGTTGAAAACAATGCTTTACAATAAGAGTTTCGTTGTTTTATATTACTTTGTTGTACTTTACGACCTTTAAAAGGGCATTAGGGGCCATCCACATTCCACGTGGACAGATTTTTAACGATTTTGACAACTGCCCATTAGGGTGGGACAAAAAATTAATGTTAGCTCCCATGCACTTTTCGTGTTCCTTACGGGTCCCATAACAACTGTGTAACTTTTCAGATCGATCGGTGAAACGCCCGAATTGCGCCCGATTTTTGAAGTTTTCATACGATTTTATATGGGAAAATTCACTTTTTCAAAACTTTTTCTCTAGAAATTCCCAGTTGGGTTGCTGCAGCAGTATTGCTAGTAAAATTCAATGGTGAGCTGTCCGTCAGACATTCAATCAGTTTGGGGTAAATAGCTGTTTCTACAAGTATCGTAGCGCCTTACGGTCTTCAGAAGAGTTTTTCCCAGGAAAATCTCCTACAAATATCATGTATCGATATATTTTTAGGACCCAACTGGGAATTTATAGAGAATAGGTTTTGAAAAAGTGATTTTTCCCATATAAAATCGTATGGAAACTTTAAAAATCGGGCGCAAATCGGGCGTTTCACCGATCGATCTGAAAAGTTACACAGTTGTCATAGGATCCATAAGGAACACGAAAAGTGCATGGGAGCGAAAAAATAACACCATCGCTTTTTCCCCATATAACTGTGTCCCAGTCTACTGCCCATATAAATTATAAAAAATTGTATGCACCGTGGACCATACCCAAACAACAAAACCAAACCCCCACCCCCAAAAAGCTGTCCACGTGAAATGTAGAAGGCTTCTTACTAAAAAATTTACCGTACGACGATTTTAACCAGAGATGCTGGACGTCACACATAGGAGTACGTAGAACAAAAACCTGGCCAAAATTATTCTAATGAGTTTTCAGATAGCGAATGCGTCCAAAAGTGGTTTTATCACTATGGAGCTATATATTTAGACATAAAAACTTATTATTAACAAAATTTCATCAAGTTAGATCACCTTGCAGTGATATAAGAACTTTACTCTGCTATTACTATGGAATTAAAAAAATAAAGCTTCTGCAAATATGTAATAAGAGCTTGTCCTGGAGTATACTTTTTTGCCAGTAATAGATTACGCTGCTCTTAAAGCCTCCCTTCGCTTTGGAAGGATCGTCTGATATGCTCATGATAATGTTGGAAATCGTAGTACTCCCAGCAGATCTTTGAGTCTTGAAAAATTCCCATTGCGAACTGCGTAACACAATTCATACATTTTCTCTTAGCATTTGCGTTCTGCTCAAGAGACGCAATCGATCACTGCAATCAATGCTTTTCTTGGACGACATGAATGCGAAGCTTCTTACCAACTTTACAATTTTATGGTTGGGCTCAACAATTTTTCTCGTTTTGAGAAGCTGTCAATTTTTGTTTAAACTAACTTTTGAAGCGATTCAGTTGACACCCTAAAGATCGAGTATTTTCCCAGGACATTTAAGGACTTTTTTGTAAGATTTAGACCACTGCGATCATTGTTTTTATATCTTGTGGTAATATATGAGAGTTTTTTCAAGTTTTTACTCCAGAAACAAAAACCTTTTTTCAATCGAATGTTAGAGTGCTTAATCAAACCGAATAGGGTATTTCTGAAGAAAGCTCGGCAAGTTATCACACAATATGAAAAAAACAATAAAATTTTTACAATCGATGTATGACAAAGGCATGATAAATGCACTCATTCAATAGACAAAAATTCGGAAAATCTGAACGTTCCAACTTCACATTGATCACAATTATGAATGGGTGAGGATGGGGCAGATTTTCTTCCTGGTACTTATTTAGAAACACATAACCTTTCCAATGGTGGGTGAATTTCTGCTTTTGGTGCTGGGAACCCAAACAAAAATCCCTTTTTGTGAAAATTTTGTTAAGCAACAGAGACTGAAAAACACGTGTATGGCAAGGCCTTGTTTAGATGAAATTTTTCCAACCTATACAACAAATTACCAGTATAAATTTACTCAACATACCTATATTGTCACCGCCCATATCGAATTTGCATACAAGAATCACTTTAAAGTTTTAATAACATCAGTGGAAGTTTATATTTTTCGTAGAACAATTTGTGACTTATTCATGTGCTCTTAGTAACACCAAGGTTTTTAATAGCTACAGTCATTTGTAGACAATTCAGATAAATTCAAGATGGCCTGCATAGAACGTAATAAGTATCAGAGAATGTAAAAAGGATCAATAGCACGAGGTACACTGATATTTTTGTTTTCGTATTTTGGCCAGGTTTTTGACTGAAATACTCCTATGTGCGTCATAACGAATCGAATAGTGTACTCAAATCCTTTGGTGCTTTTTTTTTAAAAATAACGGTTTGTGGAAGCACCATGGTGCGCCTCAAACACATAAACAAACAGTGTAACTTAAACGCACGGCTCATGACAGCAAAAAAGATGCTTACACTGCGATTTGGTTTTATCCAAAAAAAAAAGGCAAATTCAGAAGTACTTTGTGATAAGGTCGTATGTCTAAACGTAAACAAAACGAGTGAGAGATGGTTTGTGCTTGTGAAGCACAAGAGATATAACTCTGACTCGTTTTGTTCACGTTTAGACATACGACATTATCACAAAGTAGTCGAGAATTCAAAATTCTGCAAATGCACTGGAAAGAATTTCATTTTCATTTTTCATATCATTAGCGTCTGGTTAAAGGGACGATCACTGCCGAATCATGAACCAACGCTAATGACTTAGTTTATTTGCAAAAAAATTTAGTAAGTAGATTGTTGTACAATTAGTTTAAAATTCTAATATTAGCTCCTGCAACATAAAAAATAATATGCTTAAATATGCTTATGTAATTATTGAACGGCCCTCAGGCATTTGCTAGAGATTTTGCGTGAATTTAATGTTTGATAATGTTGCGCTGACACAGAAATTTTTAATAAATAGTTCTGGTAAACAAAATTATTAAAAAAGGGAAGGTGAAGTTTTTGTTTCTATTCGAACATTTAAGCATCCTTCAACTTTGGTTTTATTGTCATTTGCAAGTACGGTCCTTTTCAAGAACACGTCAATCATTTTCGTAACACACCCTTCATGAAAGTATTCAAAAAAAACATGAAAATCTGGAAAAGACCAATTAAAAATTAATGGTCCTCCTCCGCAGACTCTGTTCTTGTGCTCTATGCAGGTCGGACTCGATTATCCGGAACATCAAAAAAAATTTCGTTCCGGATAATCGAGTTTTCCGGATAATCGAATCACACGAAAAATACTGAAATTTTGCGATTAACGAACATAAAATGAATATTTCTTTTCTTTATTTTACTTGTATGATGCAGTAGCGTAACCAGAAATTATTTCTGGGGCGAAAAGCGGTAAAATCTTGAGAAGCACAAAAATAAATTGGACATTGATTATTTTCACTTAATTCGAACATGTCCCAAACATGCCGGAGGTGACTTAAATGGTAACAAATATGCCAGAAGGGATGGTAAAGGTAAAATTTCGGAAAATTGAGAACGGACACCAAAAAACTAGAATTCCGGATAATCGAGTCTAAAATTCCGGATAATCTAATTCCGGATAATTGAGTTTCCGGATAATCGAGTCACCGGATAATCGAGTCCGACCTGTACTATCTACTTATCGTCGATATAATTTTCTTCAATTTTATATATTATCGCAAAATACGACTATTGAATAGAAATGTTTGGAAAGGTCACATATTTTTATGTTTTTAGTAATAACGACGTTTAATAAAAGTTTAATTAATTTCGAAAATTCGTTTTTTTTTGGTTAGCATAATGTTAAGTTTATAATTATTTTTTGTGTATTTTTATTTATTTATTTATTTGTTTGTACAATTACATTCATCTGACAAAGATAAGTCTTAATGAATAATAAAAAAAAACAGCAAAAACTTCACAATCTTCTATGAGCATCAAGTAGCCGTTGGCGGAACGAATTCATTGGTAAGTCGAAGTCAAAAAACTCGAAAACATTATTAAAACGGTGGCAAATAACACGAATTGGATCATGGCAACCATATAGTCGATTCCGTGGTTCCAGATATAAGAAGCTCCTTTGGCGCAGCGGTCTTTCAGGGGTGTATATGTTTAGTTGAGCCAATATAGCTGGACATTCGATGTAGCCAGTAGTTTAGCAGCGAACACAGCTTGGTCTATTTGACGGCGAACCTCAAGGGGTTGAATACCAAGCAGACGACAACGGTCC
Organism: Wyeomyia smithii; assembly: GCF_029784165.1. Classification (NCBI taxonomy): domain Eukaryota; kingdom Metazoa; phylum Arthropoda; class Insecta; order Diptera; family Culicidae; genus Wyeomyia; species Wyeomyia smithii. The sequence continues at coordinate 108,697,594 of NC_073695.1, read as the reverse complement.
TCGTATGATGGCAGGTTCAGTGGATCTTGCCATGGGAGATAACGAAGAGCATAGCGTACGAATTTTTTCTGAACCATTTCCATTCTGTAGGACCAGTTTGCATGATATGGGCTCCAGATTACAGAATTAGACTCGAGAATCGATCGCACTAGGGCACAGTAAAGTGCTTTGAAACAAAACGGGTCACGGAATTCATCGGCAATCTTGAAAATGAACCCCAATCGACGGTTTGCTTTGGCGATAATGTTGTTATAATGGTTCTTGAATGTCAGCTCGCTATCTAAGTACACTCCAAGATCTTTCACGCACTGTACACGGAGAAGATGTTGTGACGATATTGTATAATCGTATTCGATAGGGACACGCTTTCTATTGAATGAAATTATGTTGCATTTTTCAACACTCAGTGTTAAGCAGTTTGTTGCACACCAGTTCACGAACGTATTTAGATGCTCCTGTAGCGCGACACAATCTCGTAGGCTATGTATAATTTTGAATATTTTTGTATCATCCGCATAAAACAGTCGACATCCGGGTGGTAACAAGAGAGAAGCATCGTTTATAAAAATAGCGAAGAGTAGCGGGCCCAAGTTACTACCTTGAGGAACTCCTGAAACGTTTGAAAAATACCTCGAAACAGCTGAACCTATTTCCACGCATACACTTCGACTAGTCAAGTAAGATTTGAACCAGCGTACGGATTCTGATTGGACACCGAGTCGTTCGAGTTTACTAAGCAGTATCTCGTGGTCTACCCGATCAAACGCTGCATTCAGATCCAGGTAAATTGCATCGGTTTGTAAGCTAGAATCCATGCTTTGCAAACAGCGAGAAACAAACTGCATAAGATTAGTGGTTACAGATCGTCGAGGGAAAAACCCGTGCTGGTCGGCGTCAATATAGTGTTTAGAGCTGGCAAACAAAGCGTCATTTATAATAATCTCAAACAACTTTGAGCAAGCGCACAGAGATGTGATCCCTCGGTAATTGGAAATGTCACGTTTGTTTCCTTTTTTTGTAGACGGGAAAAAGATATGAAAATTTCCATCGGTCAGGGAATGTACACTGCTGCACGGACAAATTGAAGAACATCGCGATCGGAGTACTAAGGACTTCTCCACATCGCTTCAAAACCGCCGAAGGGATACCATCCGGACCAACAGCGTATGAACTTTTTAGCTTATTCAAGGCAGCGACTACATCATCTGGACTGATGTGAGGTAATCTGAATGATAATACGTCGCGTGGTACTACATTACTGGCTTCACGAACTTGTTCGGGGGACGCCACCGATTCGTTAAAAATTTGCTGAAATTGCTCGGCAAACAGGTTGCATTTTTCATTTTCATTGTTAGCTACATTGTTGCCCAGGAACATAGAAGTAGGCAAACCCCTTTCCTTGCGTTTTGTATTCACAAATGACCAGAATTGTTTCGGGTGTACGCGAAGATTGCTTTGTATGCGCCTTACATACCTATTATACAAATAGCGGTTGTAGTTTCGATATTGACAGCTGGCAGTGGTGAACTGATTTCTGTTATAAGCAGAGCGGTAACAACAATATTTCCGCAGCGCAGCTGATCGCAATCGCTTAAGCGTGCGTAGTCGTGGATTCGACCATGGTGGCTTTCGTGGCGGTTCAAAGAATGACACTGTTTGGGCGAACACACTTTCCAGCGTACTACTGAAAGAATTAACTGCATTGTCGATACTAATGGATGGTTCCAATACAGCATTCCAGTTTATCTCCCCAAGAGCCGCAGTAAGTGTGGCGTAGTCAGCACGTCGAAAATTCAAAGCCCTAAGTTCCGAAGGCTCGTCGTACACTATTGTCGAGGAGAGGTTTAACGAAAGAACGATAGCAGGATGAACAGCTTCAAGCTCGACCAGCGGCTCGTGTGCAGCAGATACAGAACAAATTGGCAAAGTTTCATCATTTACCCATACAAGATCCAGCAAACGTTCGTTATCAATCAAAATATTGTTGACTTGTGTTAGACCATGCCAGCAGAGTCCATCGTTAAGAGAACAGCAATAAGCGGGCATATTAGAATGCAGCGTGTCCACTGAAGGGTGACCATTGTCCGGGATAAACCAACGCAAACCAGATTGGTTGTAGTCTCCAAAAAGTAAAGCAGGAGTTTTAAGTTCCAAGCGGGATAGTACCATGCCTATCGAGTCAATGTGCTGTTGAATCACCTGAGAATCGGACTTTCGATCAGGGGGTATGTATATGACACCAATACTAATGTCGCTATTTGCCGTTTCCACTATCACCCACAACTGCTCTACAGTGTTGAAAACAGGTGCAGGATCGTTGCGACAACTCAACTCCACTGAAACAGCTATTAAGACACCTCCGCCTCGCGTCTTTTGGCTGTTCAGATGAGATCGGTCGTTCCGGAAAACTGTGTAGCGGTTTCCAAAAAGTTGCGCTGAGGTCATCGAGCCATGTTTCGGTAAGCACAATTAAATCATAATCTCCTTCAGAAACTGCTAGGAAAAATGAGTCGATTTTAGTGCGCAGCCCACGCACATTGTGGTAATAGATCCGCATATCAGCTACACGAGGAACAGATTCATGGACCAACGCACTGGAACGTGAAAAAGCATGAGGAACCGTAAGCTCAGATGTACAGTTATACTTGCCTGGCGATGCAGGCTGAAAGACCCCGTCTCCGTCACCGAACACAGGACCGGGACAATGTTGAGGATGAAAATCAGTAGGCAGCGCGACTGTGTCGGTCGGATAAGGGGCTTCCATAATGCCTGTTAAAGGGTGTCCCGGGTCCAACAAGTTGATAGTAGCATTTGAAGAGGATGTCAGCAGGTTAGAAACGCAAAGGTTTCCATTGTACGAGTCGCTGGGCGGTTTACTCAAGAATGAACTGCAGGGCTGAGTGCGTGTATATTGCCGGTCACTTTCAATCCGCGATTCGAGTTTTTTTCAATAAATTCACGAAATAGTATGCCTTCTGACCATGAGGAAGGCAATAAAGCTTGCTGTTTCAGGGCAGGGGGGAGACCGATTTTGTATGATACAAATGTCATTGTTCCGATATCCTTTCCTTTTGGAACTAATCTGACAACATCCGATGGTTTTTCGTTGTCCAGGCAGCGAGCAACAATTTGACATACATCGTCATCAGTTATTAGTGGTTGAAATCCCGAAAGGTACAACCAGAATTTAGGTGGCGGTGCTTCAGGAACGATAAATGGCACTGACAGTCCGCTCAAATCTACTGAATTCGTCCCGCGATCAGCAACTGCAACACGTACCGGCGTTCCGTTATTTCCTCGACGTCGCTTTACACCTAAGCTAGGCCATTTCGCTGTACTAAGTGGCCTCGGAGTAGTATTCGGTTCCGGTTGAGCACGGTCTTTATGTTGCTTTTGCATGTTTTGTTATTCTCTTATTGTTGGTGCTCTGTTGGTTTAAAAATGATTGTTTGTCAACTTTATTCCTAACCATTTTCTTTTGACATTCTTTATACCCTGATTGGGGCTTTTTACTATTTGTAATACTGGGGTGACTTTGATCACTTTTTTGATTGTATCTCAAATATTTTCAGAATATACTGAAAACAATATTCTTTGATATTTTTAAAATAAGTACTGGCATGCATTGAAAAAGATTCAGTCACTACTTCAAAAGTTGAGCAACAATTTTGCTGTTTTTAAATATGCTCTAAAAATTTTACACCAATAATCATTCCGGGGTGACTTTGATCACTTCATTGTGTTGATGAATTTGGAGTATCACTTTGCTACTTTCACTAAATTGAACAGCCTTGAACGACTTAAACGAGTTTATAAATCTGGAAAGCAATTTGGGGGCCATTCACATTCTACGTGAACAGTTTATAATGGCGAATGTCCAAGGTTCATACAAAATTTTAAGAATATATATGAATGATTAATCACTGAGAGAGAAGATGGTCTAAAATCGTCAAAAACTAGTCCACGAGGAATATGACTTATGAAATTGTCCAAATTTGCATGTTACTTCACGTCTTGGGTTTTCGTCAAGAAGAAATATGTAATACGCTGTGGAGAAAATTGGGACTCAACATGGCCTTTGAGGAAAAACTTGCAAAAATAACAATAAAATGTATTGTTATAATATTTGATCATCTTAAGAACTAATCTGGGAACAAAATAAAAACACTTTACGTATTGCAACTTGTTGTTTTGAATCTGCTTGAACCGATTGTTTGTATGCAACAAAAATCGCCAAAAATACACTTTATTTCAATTAATATTTGAGCATGAAAAACACTCTTTAAATAGCAGGAAATGCATAAATAGTAGCAATGCGAACATATATCCACACAATCAGTGAAGATTACGACAAATCCTAAGCACTACAAGCGCTTTTTAAAAGTCACCCCGGTGATCAAAGTCACCCCAGTTTACGGTAGTTGAACTACCAAAACTACGGGCATGAGAGTACAAAATCAAAAATCTATATAAACGTTTCAAAAGGTCCTTTCTGCTTTCAACGTTATTCCGACACGTCTTTTTATTTTGTTAATGATTTAGCTTTAGTAACTCTCCCAAGCGTGGTTTTCGTTCAGAAGGCTAAAGTGATCCCTCCGCTATCAACTTGTGCGAATAACGTGTCATAAAAGGTGTTTAATAAGATGTTGTGATTGAATGAAAGTGATCAAAGCATTCCGTAGCATAATTTTATACAATCTAGTCCGCAATATACACTCAGGCGAACATTGTCGTACTCCAATATAAAATGATAATTTCATGTTTTCACGATTAAATGATTTAATGATTGAATGATTTACTGATTTAATGATTTAATGATTTAATGATTGAATGATTTAATGATTTAATGATTTTATGATTTTATGATTTTATGATTTTATGATTTTATGATTTTATGATTTTATGATTTTATGATTTTATGATTTTATGATTTTATGATTTTATGATTTTATGATTTTATGATTTTATGATTTTATGATTTTATGATTTTATGATTTTATGATTTTATGATTTTATGATTTTATGATTTTATGATTTTATGATTTTATGATTTTATGATTTTATGATTTTATGATTTTATGATTTTATGATTTTATGATTTTATAATTTTATGATTTTATGATTTTATGATTTTATGATTTTATGATTTTATGATTTTATGATTTTATGATTAAATGATTTTATGATTTTATGATTTTATGATTTTATGATTTTATGATTTTATGGTTTTATGATTTTATGACTTTATGATTTTATGATTTTATGATTTTATGATTTTATGATTTTATGATTTTATGATTTTATGATTTTATGATTTTATGATTTTATGATTTTATGATTTTATGATTTTATGATTTTATGATTTTATGATTTTATGATTTTATGATTTTATGATTTTATGAATTTATGATTTTATGATTTTATGATTTTATGATTTTATGATTTTATGGTTTTATGATTTTATGATTTTATGATTTTATGATTTTATGATTTTATGATTTTATGGTTTTATGATTTTATGGTTTTATGATTTTATGATTTTATGATTTTATGATTTTATGATTTTATGATTTTATGATTTTTTGATTTTATGATTTTATGATTTTATGATTTTATGATTTTATGATTTTATGATTTTATGATTTTATGATTTTTTGATTTTTTGATTTTATGATTTTATGATTTTATGATTTTATGATTTTATGATTTTATGATTTTATGATTCTATGATTTTATGATTTTATGATTTTATGATTTTATGATTTTATGACTTTATGATTTTATGATTTTATGATTTTATGATTTTATGATTTTATAATTTTATGATTTTATGATTTTATGATTTTATGATTTTATGATTTTATGATTTTATGATTTAATGATTTTATGATTTTATGATTTTATGATTTTATGATTTTATGATTTTATGGTTTTATGATTTTATGACTTTATGATTTTATGATATTATGATTTTATGATTTTATGATTTTATGATTTTATGATTTTATGATTTTATGATTTTATGATTTTATGATTTTATGATTTTATGATTTTATGATTTTATGATTTTATGATTTTATGATTTTATGAATTTATGATTTTATGATTTTATGATTTTATGATTTCATGATTTTATGATTTTATGGTTTTATGATTTTATGATTTAATGATTTTATGATTTTATGGTTTTATGATTTTATGGTTTTATGATTTTATGATTTTATGATTTTATGATTTTATGATTTTATGATTTTATGATTTTTTGATTTTATGATTTTATGATTTTATGATTTTATGATTTTATGATTTTATGATTTTATGATTTTATGATTTTATGATTTTATGATTTTATGATTTTATGATTTTATGATTTTTTGATTTTTTGATTTTATGATTTTATGATTTTATGATTTTATGATTTTATGATTTTATGATTTTATGATTTTATGATTCTATGATTTTATGATTTTATGATTTTATGATTTTATGTTTTTATGACTTTATGATTTTATGATTTTATGATTTTATGATTTTATGATTTTATGATTTTATGATTTTATGATTTTATGATTTTATCATTTTATCATTTTATGATTTTATGATTTTATGATTTTATGATTTTATGATTTTATGATTTTATGATTTTATGATTTCATGATTTCATGATTTCATGATTTCATGATTTTATGATTTTATGATTTTATGATTTTATGATTTTATGATTTTATGATTTTATGATTTTATGATTTTATGATTTTATGATTTTATGATTTTATGATTTTATGATTTTATGATTTTATGATTTTATGATTTTATGATTTTATGATTTTATGATTTTATGATTTTATGATTTTATGATTTTATGATTTTATGATTTTATGATATTATGATTTTTTGATTTTATGATTTTATGATTTTATGATTTTATGATTTTTGTATTACATAAGTTTTGAAGTTGGTACAGCGATGATAATCGATTAATCAGATCGATATAGGTATGTAAAGAATGGGAAAAGATAGAGAAAAATTGTGAGCCAGTTCGTGAGAGGCGCAAGCGCCTGTTGTTTTGATGTTCTCTGATTGGGCAGAATTTTCAGCGTTTGCTTGTCTATATAAGGTAAAAAGTTTCGCAAAATTTCAATTTTTTTCATTGAGGTTAACCCTCTAGTACCCAGTGCCTTTAGATGGTTTTCAGTTGAATCTCTAAAAAGTTTCAATAAGAACTTAAAAAATGTTTATGAAGCTTCATAGCGATTTTTTCGAACTAAACTAAACTAAATTAATTCGGGAAAAAACGGCCCTTAAGGTGAAACGGGATTGTGGCCTTTTCCTATAAAATTTTGAGGTTAGAGCTCTTTTCACTTCTGTATTTTGATCGTAAAAAATTCGGCTTCCACTAAATAAACAGCACTCGAATTGCTACTTCAGGCATGCAACAGTTGTGAAAACAATTGATCAAAGTTTCATGTACGTAGTCTTCATAAATCAAGAAAAAATTAGATTGCAAAATTCGAGTTGATCCCGATTCACCTTAAAGTTTATATGTCCAAAAACGTCAAATACTGAAAAGTGCAACTCAAGAGCTTTAATTTCATGTATAAGTCATGTGCGCCAAATGGGGCAAAAAGGCCCTAGAAGGTTTTTCTCAAAAACCGTCAAAAACAGTAAAGAGCAAAATCATTTCAAATCGCCTGGAAACACGCGAAAATTTAATCGACCATTTTTGATTTGGATGAAACTTTGCACACGTATTTGGCTTAGCAAACTGAGCATTTTTCACAGATGGAGAGATTTTTTACACCCATGAGTTACATTCTAAAAGGGCGTATGCCTTTTGGCATAGGTTTTATTCGAAGCGTTGTGGCCCAGAAACCGTTGGTTGTATAGAAAAACTGTCTGAAAATGAGTTGTAGGGAATTAAAAATGCAACGTAAAAAAAATATACACTGTACAAAAAAAATTTTTTTTGACCAAAAATATTAAAAATAAACATTAAATTACAATTTAAAAAAAAAGAGTTGAATTTTTTTTTTTAAAGAAACTTGACGCTAATACGCAACTTAAAAAAAAAGTTCAGGATGGAGAAATGAAAAATAATTTTTTTACGGTAGATTAATTTTTTTCATGAAAATTCTAATTCAAACATTTTTCAAAATATTTGTATTTTGATGATTTTAAAAGATGCAGAGAGTCATTTTAAATCAAAAAGCTCTTGGTAGTAAACATTCTAAAGGCATTGGTTTTCGAGTTATTTCTAATTCAAGCTCGAAAAATTATAATTATTTAGGAAAATACACGTTTTTCTTAATTTGTCCATGGTTCTCCAGCAAAAACCATACATTCGTTAGAATGCTTGATCAAAAATATACAATTCATCCTTTGACAACAAAACGATTGGACGAACGGTTCTCAAGAAAAGAGTTAGATGTTCTAAGTGATATAAATATATAAGAATCAAATATTTATTTTCGAGTTTTATTATCTTAGGAACATATTTTTTTATGACATGGATACTTTACAGAACTAGTTTCACCTTATATTTTATATACATCATAAGTAAATGATTCGTCATCTTTTGAAAACAGCTTCGTTTGTATCTTATTTTCTGAAATCGGAACAAAAGAGTAATACTTTTGTGTGGCAGCTATTATTATAGATTTTTTGAAAATATTGCTTCATTCTGTTGCTCCTTGTTCATATTCTTCATATGATACCCAACTAAATGACATTTTTGATGAATTTTTATTATTTTTCTGATTAGACCAACCATACAATTCTTTTGCGCTTGTAATGGGATGTTCATGTTCTTTAGCTAAACTTGCATTTCCTGCCATTCGTTTTAATATGCCACCAATTGCATCGCATGGGCCTTTACCATGAGAAGTCGCAAAAAATGCCACTCTGCATCGACTTTATATTTTGTTTCGAACTTGCAAAGACTTGCAAAGTTTTTTCTATTTTTATATTGTGAGGCAGCTCCATTAGACATTAATATCGCTTTTTTCAACTCTATTGTTGTTTTCAAAAAACTCATTAATTTGGCAATGAACACCTGAACCGCAACAGTATCATGATGGAGTACTTCCGATATTATGATGAAGCTGATATTCTTAAGTGTTCCAGATTCTGAATAGTCAACAACGGTGGGATGAATGGTGGCTTGACTATCATTCCAATAACTACACAAGTCACAAATTGATAAAGACGTATTAAAATGAGCTTGACTGTTCAACATTTTTAATTTTGCAATTACGTTTTTTTTAATTTGCGTAATCTTGATGAGCACCGATGATCAGTAAAGGGTTTACAGCATTTGGGCTTGGTGTATTCCATTTTCACTTTATCCATCTTCACAAAATGCAAACTGTTACTAACTCATCTGGAGTAGTGCAATCGTATTTATATACGAAATCAGATATTATAGGTAACCCAGTAGTTATTGGTTGCGTACTTTACAAACAGTTATTATTAGTAAACAAGTAGGTAGTGTTGCACGACAAACATATTTTTTTATTAAACATTCGGCAAGGGGGAACGTGAAGGTAGGCTAAGGTTTAGCGCTTGAGTTATTTATCCAATCGTTTTGTTGTCAAAGAATGAATTGTATATTTTTGATCAAGCATTCCAATGAACGAATGGTTTTTGCTAGAAACCATGGACAAATTAAGAAAAACGTGTATTTTCCTAAATAATTACAATTTTTCGAGCTTAAATTAGAAATAACTCGAAAACCAATGCGTTTAGAATGTTTACTACCAAGAGCTTTTTGATTTAAAATGACTCTCTGCATCTTTTAAAATCATCAGAATACAAATATTTTGAAAAATGTTTGAATTAGAATTTTCATAAAAAAATTAATCTACCATAAAAAAATATTTTTCATTTCTCCATCCTGGACTTTTTTTTAAAGTTGCGTATTAACGTCAAGTTTCTTTAAAATAAAATTACAAAAAAATTCAACTGTTGTTTTTTAAATTGTAATTTAATGTTAATTTTTAATTTTTTTGGTCAAAAAAAATTTTTTTTGTACAGTGTATATTTTTTTATAGTGCATTTTTGATTCCCTACAACTCATTCTCAGACAGTTTTTCTATACAACCAACGGTTTCTGGGCCACAACGCTTCGAATAAAACCTATGCCAAAAGGCATACGCCCTTTTAGAATGTAACTCATGGGTGTAAAAAATCTCTCCATCTGTAAAAAATGCTCAGTTCGCTAAGCCAAATACGTGTGCAAAGTTCCATTCAAATCAAAAAATGGTCGATATTCGACCATAGGTCATTTCGCGCGATCTTGCTCTACAATCACAATTTTTTCTGCTAGACTTAATAGATTTTGCTGAAAATTTGGATAATCACTCTGCCTTACCAGAACTACCTACTTTCAAGAAGATACGCCACTTGGGGTAAAACGTTCCTTGAAAATTTTTTTAAAACAAAATGCCATCAAAATAACTAAAACTGCAAAAGCCCGGGCAAGACTTGATGGATTTGCTGAAAATTTAAATTATTTTTCTAGGTAAATAAGAAGTTCAAGGGCAAGATAGCAAAAGTGACAAATAAATTTACATGATGAAAAAACTATTTTCCTTGGAAAACACTTGGCGATTTTCAAAATCGAGAAGCAAATAGATTTACTTTAAAAAAATTGTAGAAATTTGACAGTAAATTGAAAAAATGAGAAAAATAAGATGAATATAGGTGCACCTAGCTGTTGAGATGAATAATGGAGCGATTACCCTATTATAAGTAATTTTCGTATTTAATACATGAGGGGCTAGTTGGTCATATGCACATCATCAATGAACTCGAGTAACAAAGTATATGCAATTCCAGGTGAAGTGAATTTCGTGATACAAGCTAATACAAAGCGAACACAGCATATGCTCTGTTTTGCAAAACCATTTATTTGAAACTAATAACAATTTGGTAAACAATATATTCATATCATCTTCATTTTTATGAATGTTTTAATTCATTTCCACACTGTAAATGCCGAGATATTGATCTTAAATTATTACAGTAATCACCCGATTATATCTGTACCCGATTTTATCTGCCCCCGATTTTATCACATTTTTCACCCGATTTTATCATCATAAAACATTTCATGAAAAAAATGTCAGGGTTAACTGATTTTCTATTACGCTTCAATATTTAAGATATTTTTCATAATTCTGTGTATCATTCTGGATGCAGTTTACATTAAAAATTCAACCGATGCACAATGTTACATTTTGCTGTTATCGTGCGAATAATTGAATAGTGATACAAATGTTTATTATAACCGTATAATGTGTTCGGAGAAGTTTCAAAATATTTGAAAACGCATCTTTTGATGTAGAAAGCTGGGTGATCAATCCTCTTAAAAGTGAGATAGAATATTTATTTTTTCATTAGATAAAGATAGACGCTTGGTGTCTTAGGCAAAGTATTTGGTGATTTCAAAACAAGAAACTTTACAGAAGACATCATGTTTCTATCTCTTACATATTGCAAGCAACATAAAGTTTTCTATGAGAAGGCATTAAAAATCGTTATTTACATTTTAAGATTTTTCTGGTTGCAATACGTGAGAGATATCAGCATGCTGTCTTCGGCAAAGTTTAGTGTTGTGAGAACATCTAATGTTTTGCTTATGGTACTGCGCTACAAAAAAGCAAGTAATTCATTTTACCAATTCAAACAAAAACATGAACGAATAAAAAGCTTAATTGTAATTTATTTGCAACTTTACATCGATTTTTTTAGGTTTTTTATTTTTTTAGGTTTGTTCAGAAAAGTTATATCTATCTAAAAAAATGTTTCAAAAAATAGTGATGATCGATTTTTTATAGTCACTTTTTGTTTTTGAATTTTTTTTTTCAGTACAGGATCTCAAATTGAATTTTTCAAATATTTTTTATAAAAGCTAAGACAGTTTTCTCAAATTCATCCCTTGTCAACTTTTCTCTATCCTTTGTCATTATTCAGATATATCGATTTATGAAAAAAACAACTGCAGCTTTTTTCATATGTTTGTACAGATAAATTTTTCAAAAATAATTAAAATCGCTGATTTTACGTATTTAGTTATTGATTTAACATCTTCAATAAAAAAAAATAAAATTTTAAAAATTTCCCGATTTTATCACTTTCCCTATTTCATCACGCCAAAAATCATCAGGGTGAGATATAATCGGGTGATCACTGTATAACGCATGCATCGACGAATGCCTCCTACCTGACAAAAATTGCAATGTACTTTGGGGCAAATACAAGCTGTCAACAAAAGAAAGAGAGATGTGGCTATTGTTCTGTGCTTGTGGTTGCAGATGCAAATTTAGAATTCGGTTCCGGTTCTCATTTTAATCTGTGTTGTCTTTGATTTAGGGTCTATCCAAACCATCAATGTGATTTCAACATATGCTTCTCGTCAGGTGTGAAGGAGTAACACGATTTTTGCATGCAATTATGGGTTACTTTTCTCATGGTTTGGGATTCCGAAAAGCGAACATAGAAACGAAAAACCGGAAGAAGTTTAACTTCCGCTGACACGCTACAGACTGCCGGAAATGTAGTGATGGAGGCTAACTAAGTTGTCCTTTCGTAATGCAAAAGCAAAGCCTTGGTGCTACATTCCGATTCGGAACTCGACCTTCTGTTTATTATACGCAGACTTCGCAGCCAACTGTTAAGTGTACAGGACAATTGCGGGCCAGCGCTACGATCCTACTAACACTAACAGTCTCTCCCGAGCCGAGACTCGAACCTACGACAACTGGCTTGTTAGGCCAGCATCCTACCTTGAGACCAGCTGGGGAGGCCATTGACATTGACCATTTTGACATTCACCCAAAAAACATCAACTTTCCGCAAATAACCGTAAATCAGAGCAACAGACAGTGGTCCGAGTCGGAGACTGCACCATTTCCTCAAAGCGATCTATAAAACTTTTGGCGAGTTATGACTGACGATAAGTTTACGTTTGAGTGCCACGTCAACTATGTCTGTAAGATGGCCTAAACGGCTATTGCAGCACTATCTTGACTGATATCAAATAGCTCAGCGGTGTACGGCTGCAAGCCTAAACTTTTGGCTAGCGTGGTTTCGTCGATACTTAGGGTAGATTTGCTTAATATAGACCACTTCCTTTAGTGGACCACCTGAACTTCTTACACCAAATTACACATTATAAATATACTTATTTTGATTTATGCTTTGACAACTTCAATAATGTTCTTCATTAGAAATGTTGCAACAGACGTTTACTATAATATTCTTAAAGCTGCAAATTAAAGCTGCAAAATATGTCTTTTAATAACTGTATTGACATCACACTTTCCGAGCGAAAATAATCAGATTTTCGATGAACGGGTAGGATAAGAGTGTCTTTAAAAGATAAGAAATAAATTTTATTAGAAAAACACTTCAAATATTGAAAAAATAGTGGCCCAATTAAGGGTGGAAATAATACTGCTTTCCTTATTCCGGCATGCCTTATTTCGAACAAGAGCTATCATCGAAATAACGCCGCGAATCATAGTTACCATAGTTACCATAAATTTGTTATGATTTAGTTATTGTATAAAATTGCTACTAAAATGGGAAAAACGCCGGAAATTTGTTAAAAAATATACTGAAGCAGCTGTTACTGAGTGTCTATAAGCAATAAAAAGTGGTGTTTCGACTAGAGAAGCTCGCAGGCGCTCCAATGTTCCACGATCCACCGTAATGTTCCGTGCAAGAAGCAAGTGGTCAGGAAAACAAGGTAAACAAACTGCATTGACTGCCGCGGAAGAGGACTCATTTGTTCGCTGGATAACTCGGATGGCAGGTAAAGGATTCTCTATTATGAAAGAACGGGTGCAGTCTACAGTTGATCCAGATCCAGAACTCTCAGTGCGTAAGCCAAAGTTAGTTTCATCAGCGGCAGCTACGGTTGAAGAGATGTATTATTTAGACCTGGCCCAAATTAGGAAATTGTTGTGGTCCAAATAAGGAAACGGTGGCCCATTAGAGGAAACTGAAGCGATGATTTATTTCTGTTATTGTGAGAAAATAGAGGTATTACCTAGTTGTTTTTCATGCAGAAAAGATGATAAACATGTTACTTCATGTTTATACATAATAAAATACTTAATTCAGTTTAGATATTTACACTTTTTCTTGCAAAATTTGCAGCTGCGCTACTAAGTGGTCTATTGAAGGCAGTTATACCCTATGTTTGGTGAGCCAGCGTGGTCCAAAACGCTTGGTACTGATTTTTATCGTGGGAAACTAGCTGTGCCTGAGGGTTGTGATTGCGTATCGTACAGTGTCGTACAAAGCAATTTACATCTTGTTCACTATGATGCCTTTAGCATGAAGAACGTGACACAAAAGGCATACGAGGTACCAGAAGTTCACTCTCGATGATCAGATGGCAGAGAAAAGGGTCTGTTTCCGCGAAGGGTAGATGGACGCGCCGACTTATTCCAGGAGATATCCGAATGGGTCGGGAGGCGCCATGAAGAAGTGACACAGATTCTGTCAGACCATGGCCTCTTCAGGCAGTATCTACACAATTTCGGGTACGCGGGGTCCTCCATGTGTCTCAAGTGCGTGGATGTGGAGGAGACTGCTAAGCATGGCTTCTTCGTATGCCTTCGTTTCGCGCGGGCGAGGAGCAATATAATTACAGTGAGCGGGCCAGACACTACTCCGATCAACTTAGTTCTGAAGATGCACGAATACTCGGACGTCTAGGGTATGGTTTGTGCAACCGCCTCTCAGGCAGTCCTGTAGCTATAACCTGTGTGGCGGGTCAATCACCAATACGCCAGTGGTAGCTAATCGCCAGCTATCTTCTCAGGTGCTTGTGAGCAGATTTCCCACTTTGAAAGAAAAAACATGGGCAACATAAAGGACCATAATATCTTTTTTACGGTTGTTGAGCTTGATTTGATTAAGAGAGTTTGAGCTATTTTTTTCATGTCTCCTCAGCAGGTCTTGTGTTGCGAAAATGGTTGAGGAACGTAATTACTGTATGTTTGAATCTTAGCTAAGAGAGACTGCTTGTACAAAAAGGATCGTCGCAGTAGTTTAGCACGCTAGCGATTGGTTGTGAAATATGTGTCTTGTGCCTTGTTTGTCGCTTTGTTAGAGTGTCTTGTTTCCTGTGAAAAAGTTAAATTTTCCTTTCTTCCTGTGATAGGATATCGATATTTCTCCAGAGAAGCGCGCACAAATCTTCCAAAGGACGATGATATTAACGATTAAAGTGATATTACACTTTCATTCATATCAATTTTTATTAGTAAAATAGTCTTTTATGATTCAATCGGTCACACTTTTGTTATTCTATTTTCCAGACACACTCATTTCTAATAGACGCTATAATTCATAGAATCCAATTAGATCATCGTCCATTCTTGATTTCTTCATAATCTCCTGGGACCGATTATTTAAACCATTTTCAGGCTTCGCCTCTACATTGGAATTATCGAGAATGAATTTTCGTTTTCCGCTATCGTCTTCCTCGACTTTCTAGTAGCTCACTCAGGCTTTGCTAGAACCGAGCTAGACCAGGAACAATCCTTAGAGAATTTTCCACACAACCTTCAGTTGATCTTCATTCGTTGGTTTTTTGTTGCCTTGAACGCTTTGAATTTGGTTATACACTACTGCATACAAATACAAAGCTTATATAAACGGATGAACAGAAAAGAAATTATTATATACTTCTGTATGGATAACGGGTAGCGTAGTGCGACGCCGATGCTGGTTTCAACATCGAAATGACACAGGCAGACAACTAATATATATAAAGGCGCTCGACAGCCACAGGATGATGATGATGCTTTTGGGATGTAGAAATACGGCGGCAACCAGCGAATTTTCTCCCAACGCTACGTTCCCGAAGGGGTCCATCTGCACAGGAAGAGACACGGACGAAAAGGGGGAACCACTGTTCGTGAGTATGTATGAGTGTGCGATTGTATATTTTAGTGCACGGGCTGTTGGCCCACGGTGTAATAATTTTGCCCTTTCTGCCTGCATGAGGGCTGGTGGTGTGAGGAGCATTATACAGAGCTTGTTGAGAATGGGGAAGCGCGTTTTAGTTGCTATGTGGTTGCTTGGAACCTGAAAAAGTGTACTTACGAAAACTTCAAGTTGCGAATGTTTTAAAGCAGTGAATACTCGATTAATTGCTTCAGTTTTCAATACCAGTTTAAATTGGACTCCGAAATGTTGGTTAAACGATGCTTTTAAAAACTGCAATATATGTACGTAAGTATCATTAGACAACAAACAGTAGTTTCAGCATTTCTAATGTAATTGAAGGGATACCTAGAAAGAAAAAAACATCTCCCTTGAATAAATTGAGCCTGATACGATCGAAATTGTTTCACGATTTATTTTACAATTTTGGTTCGTGTCGCTTCAAGCCTTATGTACTCGAAAGGGAGCAGCTGTCGATGTTCGTTCTTCGCGTTGAGCTCTCTTATTTACTTTAAGTAAGCGCGCTTGGAATAGCAATCCGCTCTCACACACACATAAACATCTAAAGCCATGTTCCACTCGTTGCAGGGTACGTATCGTTGGTGTTGCTGATGAATGGTGGTGTAAGCATTAACAGAGAAGTATTTGCGCAGCTTGCAACATTTATGCGGATTTTAGAAACAGGCGAGTAAGATTACGATTGAGCATATTTCTACAGTGATTTTTCTTCATCCGTAGAATTATCTTTTTTTTTTGCATGAGACTGATTTACTTATAACTTATTGGTTTCTATCAATTAACTAGCGTAAGCTGGTTAGTGTATTGAAAAAATATTCATTCGATTAACGCTCATACTATTCAACCATTGAAAAACGCACTTCAGCTAATTGAAACTGTGAATAAAAATGATTACGAAAGTATGCCTCGATAGGGAAACCAACAGCCAAGCTATAAAACGAAACCAAATTAATTCCTCATTGTTATGTAGTATTCAAAGCTCGTACAGTTCGAATGCGGGCGAAGCTGATTATATAAAAAGGCAACACTTATGTGATACTCGTCGCTGACGGAGCAGCAGAGGGAGAAATCGACTGCAGACACTAGACCAAACACTCACACCGCACTTGAAAAGGAGGGTGTGAGTGAATGCTATCCAGCTGCCAGAGCGAGACGATTCCGACAAATAAGAGGGGGATCAAATTTCAAGCTCCTTCGCAGTACGGCTCCCTGCAACAAGCGACTATTCACTTTTTGCTGGTAGAGAAGCGAACGTTAACTGTCCGTTGTGTCAGTGTGTGTAAGCAAACAGCCGCATTGCTATATACCTTTCGCCCTTCTGACAATCCGTAGAAGCTTATGTGCGTGCAGCTGTTGCCGCTTCTTTGGTTGCCTGCCACGGTGGTAAATAGGAGCTCAGTTCAAATTGAAACAGCATTCACGTTGGTTGTGTTTCTATTTTAAGACATCCAGTCTCTGCGGTGGTATACTAAAGAGTACCGGGTCGTGATACTATTTTTCGGTGAATAACTAGCTATTGAGAAAAATATATTGAACAGTTCAACCAGAAAAAAGCGGTTCCAAATATATGCCAAATTTTTCAAAAATAAATGAAACGCACTCTGTTGAACTTGCAAGTGCTTGTCGGTGTATTTAGCGGCTTTCAGTATTTGAATCGTTAGCAACATAAAAGGTATACCTGCGTCTGTGTAAGTAATCTCGGCATCGCTTGTATATGCGTTCGCACACAGATATACACCTCAACGGCAACCGAAAACGGTACCCACTGTGTGCGGTTGTTGAGCCAACATCATTTAGTTGTCAAACGTGGACGAGTAAGCACTGCACGGTGCATGCGGCCGGCTGTCACAAGGCATAATAGAAAGAAGTTTTTGTGAAGTGGAAAACGATAAGCGTGTAGAGAGAGATAGAAAACCGGAGTAAGTGTACCAAGAAAAAGAGTGAGAGATGGTAGTGAAGACCTCAGCATAAAACTGGTTCGGTTGCGCGCGCTCAATCAACTGTTCGTACTGCTGGCGTGTATTTTATTATTTTTCGACAATCTGTGCTGTGTTCGCCGCTCGAGAAACGCGAATAGCTCCGGTTGGGGAATGTGTATTAGTGTGTGGCAAAGAGGCTTTATATGGTGTTATTAAATTGGGGCTGCATTAAGAAATTGTTTTCGATTCTGTGCTGAGTGATGGAAAAGGCATTATGTTTTTGTGTTGAAGAATATGTGGAAAAACACGAATTTAAAGTTTAAGCAAGAAGAACGCATCGGACGATCGGAATACCGCCCGTTTGGATTACACAAATTATTGGATTAGCTGTTTGGCGAGAAGGATACAACAGGAAAAAATGTCGACAGAAGTGGCTAAGGTGACCAAGACAACCACGGTTGTCAATGGTCCCGAATCACCGTATAAGCCGGCGCGGATACATCTGAGCTCGGTTAACCCTTACATTACATGTAATCTTTGTAAAGGTTATTTGATCGATGCAACCACGATAGTCGAGTGTCTACATTCGTGTGAGTATCAACTTACTGTGCGAGCAAACATTTGAAAGACGGCTACCTCGCCGATTACAACGGTGCTCTGCCGATACGAGTCCCAAAACAAATCTTCCCGTGTTAGATCCTCTTGAACGGTTCTCTTTCAAGGATGAATTCCTTTATCCTCTGCTTCCTGATGTTTCCAACTCTTCGTTCTCCCATGTGCTGCCTAGGGATATAAGCGGAATAATAATAACCTTCGCTTCCAACACGGCTAAATATTTCGAGCGGTAAAAGGGACTGAATTATAAGAACTCTTCTGTTGGCGAAAACGCTCCCTAGATCTTTTTTCTCTCTTATTTTTTGCTAACGACTCAAACCTCAATTCAAAATTGCAACACTGGATTTTTTCAATCCCGTCATGCGAGGGCAACTGCAGCTTTTCGAAAGGCCCAACATTAGTCGTCGTCAACGATATTATCTTGCATCATTTATCATGCTTCCCTTGGGCGCTTATACAATCTGCAGCTGAATTTATTATGGATGAATAATTTGATTTGCTCATTAGCACAAGGGAACCCCTATTTCTTGCGCCACCCGCAAACGGACTAATGGCTCTTCAGCCAGACACAGATACGAACAATCTAGAGGACAAGGGCTCAGTAAACAATATTTCAGGACGAAAAACATCCTACATCACCGTCATCGTTATTAATATTTGTCTTCTCCATCTTGCATCTCTTTCAGTTTGTCATAGCTGTATCATGCAACACTTGCGTACGGAACAGTACTGTCCTCAGTGCGAGATGATGATAAACAAAGCGAAACCGAACATCAAGTAAGTTCCTCTCTCATTTGCTTCCTTCGGCTGTAAATGCCAGCGTGTCCCTCGTACGAGAATACGACTAACACAAACGAAACGCCTTGATAATACGTAATTTGACGCACCGTAAACATAAATTTGTCAGGAAAATACGTGCACATTGTCTATACTGCACAAGACGTGGAGTGAAAAGGAAAACTTTTGGGGTGCGCACCATGTGGCACCATGTGTAGCATGTTAAGGTTGATAGTAGCTACCATTGTTTACCAATGGTAATGGTAGAAAAAAACTCTTAAACTATTGTCTTAAATCTTATGCTTTAAACCATTGTTATCAATTTTAGAAAGTAGTGTATTCTAGGATATGAAATTCTCAGAAAAAAACACTCACAGCGATAAGTTTGATGGTATGCGTGCCTGCTTCTAATAACTTTTTTAAAGCATAGCTTTTTCAAGTTTAAAAAAGCCGGTAAATAACACACTACAGAACGTTGAATAAGAAGGAGTAAAGAAAATGAAGCAACAACAACAGTCTGAACTACGGAAAACAAAAAACTCTACATTTTCACAGAACAATGTGTTATCGACTCTCTGCAGCCTTTGACCAAGCATGGTACTTATTTGTTCAGGTACACGTGAGCGTGAAAGACACCTCGAGGCCGCGGAAGCCAGCTTCGCCGCAGAGCGGATCGCTCCGCACCGTACCGCTCGGCACCGCAGATCACAATCATGCCAGTCATCGAAGCGTGATTCTTATGTCTATCTTCAGCCGGCCGGTAACAATACACGCAGCCAGCCGACGATTCGAGCGGGAGCTGTGAAAAAATAGCGGGTCACGTCATCTGGGACGACGCAGCGAAGTGCCCGAAGGGAACGGAAGTGGGAAACCGAAGATGGAAATGGTTGAAAGCAAGATTTACTGGTGCGATGTCGGGGACGGGTCGGATGGTTCAAAAGGCTTGCTGCAGAAGTAACGATTGTGGTAGAGGTTTAGAAACGGTATGGAATTTCATACGATAACGATACGACAAATGGAACTATTCGTCAGACGTAAATATTTACTTTTTGGATATTTATAACCTAATACCGAAACTGATGGCAAATGATTAATTATTTTTTGATACTCAAAACTAATGACTGGCAGCACTGTGCTTAGTAATATGTCACTCCAAATACGACTGTAATAAGTCTACTTCATATCCGTTTCGTTCAGTCTTGTGTACTCCGGGTCGCCCGGATGCACGTAAAACTGGATGCAAAGCATACACATGAAAACTGAACGACATTTCAGCATAGCAAAAAAACTTTTCCCACTGTCCCATCGTAGGTCGGCCGGCACGAATGTGTCGAAAAATCAATAAAAAGGGGAAATGTGCCGATTTTTCTCACCGCTGCTGCATGCCGTGATCTGTGCCATAGAATTGAGGCTTCAGCAGGCCATGTACTAGGCGATCCAAAAATAGGATCCGTGTCATCCATGTGGACTCTCATTTCACCAGTGGCAGCTGATCAGATTTTCCAGGTTTGATTCCATTGGAAAGATTTGTAATGTAATGTTTTTTTTCATATCGACTAATAACTAGACTGATGTGTGTGCCTAGCAGTCTGTGGATTTGAGCGAATTTGATTTTAAATATTTGAAATTGTGAGTTTGAAGTTATGAGCACTCAAAATAAAATATAGCTGTAATGCAATGTCTAATAAAGTGTATGCATTTAATTGGATCTAGATTTCAATACAGTTATTGATTATGACAGGTATTGTAGAGTTCCTTATTTTCCACCTCTTTTCAAGTGAGAATTGTGCTTTTTTTTAAATCAAAACGTTTATTTGACACGGCACTAGCATTGTGCTTTTGAAAATACCTGAATTTTGTACGATTATCTTTTGAAATATTTATTTCGATTTTCATTCTGAGTTAAGCACAGAATTATTATTATTATAATTATTATTATTAACAAAATATGATTATCGTAATTAAACATAACATTTTTCAATGATGCAAGTGTCACATGCAGCCCCCCTAAACCATAAGCCTGTCCTATGTGGTTCAATGAATACACAACATCAAATCACAATCTGGTTTTTTGTTAGGAACAATAATTTACTTACATGATACCGGCTACTCATTATTTTTGGATCGCCTTGTTCCTCCTGTAAAATAGTTTTTGCATGGTTTTTCATCAATTCAGTTCATTCAGTATTATGCAGTGCTAACAGAAACCATTTTCAATAGCGAAAAAAATACATTTTTAATTTTCACTTCCGATGAACGTGAACGCAGCATCCCTTCAAATACAGTAGATTTTCATCCTTGTAACGAACTGTCTACCCGGACGAACACATACGATTCATATAGATTCTCTAGGATTCCTCTCATTGGATTCCTGAGCGTCCTTGAAAAGGATTCCTGAAAAAGAATCCTCAGGAATGCCCTGTATATGGCTCTAGGATTCTTGAAATAAGAATCGTGAGTGGGAATCCTCCGGATCGAGTTTGCGATTTCTTTCACGATTCCGTCACCGAGTTATAGGTATCCTGGGGATGGATTCTCTGCGTGTTAGTAAGGGTGATGAAATATTTCACGGTCACGCAATAAATTTTGTGAAAACTCAATCAACCGAACATCACCTTTCCACAGTGAGGAGTTGCTGGTCATCGACACAAAATTGAAAATGAAAATTTCCTTTCAATTATATTTTTCCAATAATATACTATTGTAAAGTCAGAATCCAAATTTTAAGAGCATTACGACAAAATTTAAAGTTTGCGTGATTTTTTTAAGTGTACTAAGCCAGCGGTTTTTGGCGTTTTCTTGGAAAAAAATGCAATGGTACGAAATATGCTGGACCCTCAAGGGTAACTTGAATCTTGATGACGCCTAAGGAAAAGTTGCCTGTAAAACAGTGGAGAACAATTTCTTATCATTGGATAATATATAATCTCATCAGAATATTCAATAAAAAACAGGCGTAATTTAAAACTAATTTTTTTTAAAAACAAGTTTAAAAATTCAGATGGTAAGGTTTTGCATTATTGACATTAGATTTTAAGGATAGCTTAGAAAAAATGCATTCAAATGCATAAAGTCCGATTCTGCGGAAAGATTGGCAAAGTTCCCTTTTTATCGAAAAGAAACATAGAGTGTTTGGCACACTGGCACAAATGGCTTGTACTAGTTTATAGTAACAATGCTTTCGAAAATGTTTAAATATAATTAATCATAATTTTCGCATTTTCATGTTTACTCATCTATATTTCGATATTTAACGCAGTGTCAAAGACTAATCATTATATTTGGAGTACCAGCACCAAAAGCGTGTGATATAATATACACCTGTGTATCCTACTATTCAAACGTAAAAACAGTCATGAAAACATAAACCATGACATAATAAATTACCTGTTAATTTCTTCAGACAAAATAATAAATTATTATTTAAAAACTGGAAACATAATAAAGATAATAAATTTTTATTGTAAATCAACACAAACCTTCAAGGTGGAAGTGAAGAAAAAGGATAGTGCAAAAAAGAAGCAATATAAAACAGTCACACCATATGATCCGCTGAATGAAACTTATTTTTCCATTGAATTTCTTTAATATTCTCAATAACTAAATAATGTTTCTATGTTTTTGTTTGTTTTTGTGTTTTTTTTTTAAATTTTGAAACCGATATGAAATTTTCCTATAACAGTATATAAAAAATGTAAAATCCAAAAAAGTGTGTCATTTAGAAGCGTAACGTTGAGCATATAATAGTATATTATTGGAACACACAACTTTGTACATCCAACACAAACGAGGTAGATTCTGTTACATTTGAGCAAGATTTTTGTTAACCAAAATCGAGACTTCACCCATTGCATTTGTATTGATGCAACGATCAGGTTCATTTCTTTCCCCTTTATTCACACATAAGCAGAATCTCTCCGATCAGCCTCAAATTAGCCTAATTAGAAACATTACTGTTTAACCATTTATAAGGCAGTGGCAACTGTATTTCCACCAACCAAATTTTTTTTTTCGCTGCACTTAGAAAGTTGTTTTCAAATTTGACTGAACCAAGACTTCTACAGGTGTCTTAAAACACTTCAGTTTTTTCTAGGACTGCTATAATTGTTCAATATTGATTTTGGGATCATTTTTATGTGAACAAACCGCGATTTCAGACCGTCTTCAGGAAATTCATTTTTAATTTGGTGAAAACCCAAAAATTGGTAAGTTTTCCACCAGGAACTTTCTATTCAGGACCTACTGTGTTAGACTATGCAATTTTTTTCGTGAAAATACATGGTGCGTTGGACGACAAATTTAAATTTTTTTCCCAAAATTTTTTTCTGGATACCACTCGAAAAATCCTTTACTTCGATCTTTTCCATGCAAAATGAATGAAGTCCTACTGTTACATTCTAATTACTATGATTTTTCATTTTTATAATTACAAAAAATCAAGCTTACAATGCAGATGCAAAAAAAATGCTTCCATCTTTTTTGGGGTTAACGGGCAGAGCAACTATATTGCCACCAACGTTTGTGCGGTTAATGAGCAGTGGCAACTATATTGCCACCAATTTTTTCAATTGATTCAATAGTTAATTTTTAACAAGAGTACATTTGTGTTGTTCCTTCTGTAAGGAATACGTTTTATTGAAATTTATGTAGATTCCTTGCGTAGTTTTCACGGCTTTATGAAGGGTTAAAAGAAATATGTAATACTGTGCAACCAGAGTTACCGGAGATGCGAATGTTGTTCTAGATGGGCACAGTTTTGTATCTTCAAACAGGTCCAAATGAGTTTCGTGTAGCAATGAGTTTGTGTTTTCAACATTGTTGAGTCTCCTTGCAGGGAAGCAAATGTATGTGTTTCTCTGTAACGCAGTTCACAAATTGTGATGTGATTTCAAGACGCATATGAAGTCTTTGAAAACACTAACGTTTGCATACTGTCAAAGAAGCGATAACAAGATACACAAGTGTCAGATCTTCTCATATACCTTGCGAACTTCCTGTAACGTCGCGCCCCCTAACGACTTTCAGAAACTTTAATGAAGAATGTGTGTGAGTAATGTGCATAAACTATCGAATACGAGCTTGACAGTAACAACTACAGAAATGTCTTGTCTAACGTGCCAAACCGATAATACGCACACAGACGCAGTGGATGTTTCTAGAACGGGTTGAGGGCTTTTCGACTACAGGGAGCTGTATGTCTTGTTATTGCTCGTCTTAGATACTGTATAACCGGGAAAAAATGATGCTTGGCAGCTTCTGTCATATTTATTCTCTACTCCGTATGCGCACAACGAACAACCTAATACACGCACGCCAGATGAATCGGAGATAGAAGAAACGAATAACATGTACAACATATGCGACAGTATGTGTCGTTTCTAGACTGGAAATGTTAAGGGTGCAAGTGAAAATTTTGCGTGTGGCTGTAATAATTGTTATTAGATAGTCGTTCTCCCGTAGCATGAGCAAAATATATGATAGTATGTGTTGTTTCTTGACTGGAGAAAAACTTTATTACTTTTCATGTAAAAGGTTTGTTACCAATGGGAGCATGTTGCATTATTGCTTTTTTAGTAATAAGGAAAAAATTGCGTTGACAAGACACAAAACAAATACCTTCTACACAGACCGAGTTATTACCAAAAATGAGCTCAGAATCGAGTTTTTTTTGCTCTTCAAATACTGATTCTATTGACATACCATCTTCAGAAGATATAAGTATATAAGAATCCCCCCAACCAGAACTCCGCTGCAAAATTTAACCTTTCAGTCTTGCACAGAAATGCTGTTTTCAAAAAAGCTGAGGATAAGATTATCAAAAACAATTATGCCGCGGACACTTTTCTCCTATCGCTACTTGCTGTATGTCATCCAAACACACTACTTTGTAGAAGACAGAAAAAAGATAGCTTCTACACAGATCAAGTTATTGCCAAAATAAGATATAAACTATATATGTCTTTTTGAATTGCAGTTCCAATCAATTTCGTAGAGCGATTATGAGAATATTTCTCCCTGCGCAGGTTTCGTCTGCTAGTTTTCGCTTGAATGTTATCTGGAGGTGTACAAACAATGATATTCTTTTACATCTTTGAAAATAACTCGGGCTCCGTAGAAGTAATCCTTTTTGTGTCTTCTACAAAATTGTGTATTCCAAAGAAGTGCAAATATATGCTGGACATTATTGTTGCCTCCTAAATGCAACAATTTTTTTCGATATTCAAATTCAAAAAATCAATTTCCAAGAACTAGTCTGATACGAAATGGTGTATCTCCTAAACAAGAGGAGCTATGATGAAGAAGACTTCATCAAAGTTTTTTGTGATAGTATTATCTACAACTTTGCTAAAGACTCCATTTCTCTGAAGCGAGAGACTGAAAAGTTAGATTTTTCAGCACTACTAGCGGCGTGAATATAAACTAAAGTTTGTTATCATTTGTTGAGGCTTCCAATGCACTTAATATCTGCTGAAGAATGTTGGTCAATAAAACTAGTATTTGGGAGTGAATGGAAAATTTTCACTATTTTGAGCTCTCATACCACTGCACAATGGCCCAGAAACCGAATTTAGAGGTTAATTTGGGTCTAGAGCTCTATAGTAATATTTTAGAGAAAAACTTTCTTCTACAAAGTTGTTACATATGATAAACCACTTATTAAAAACTATCAAAAATTAGGGCGATCATAAATTTTCAATAAAATCGAGTATGTAACTTTTTTATCTTTGTAGATTTAAGAAAAAATTGTTCTGCAATGTTATAGCTTCGTTAATTTTAAGTAACTTTGTGTAAAAACTTTTTTTTTCTATCTCTGACAATTACCGTAAACTGGGGTGACTTTAATCACTTTTTTGATTGTATCTCAAATATTTTCAGAATATACTGAAAACAATATTATTCGATATTTTTAAAATAAGTACTGGCATGCATTGAAAAAGATTCAGACACTACTTCAAAAGTTTAGCAACATTTTTGCTGTTTTTAAATATGCTCTATAAATTTTACACCAATCATCATTCCGGGGTGACTTTGATCACTTCATTGTTTTGATGAATTTGGTGTAACACTTTGCTACTTTCACTAAATTGTACAGCCTTAAATGGCTTAAGCAAGTTTATAAATATGGAAAGCAATTTGGGGGCCATTCACATTCTATGTGAACAGGTTAGAATAAGATTCATACAAAATTTTTAGAATATATATGAATTGTTATCCACTGAGAGAGAATGCGGTCTAAAATCATCAAAAACTAGTCCACGAGAAATATGACTTATTAAATTG
Organism: Wyeomyia smithii; assembly: GCF_029784165.1. Taxonomy (NCBI): domain Eukaryota; kingdom Metazoa; phylum Arthropoda; class Insecta; order Diptera; family Culicidae; genus Wyeomyia; species Wyeomyia smithii. The sequence goes on along the minus strand of NC_073695.1, from coordinate 108,671,021 downwards.
GCCAAATTGGCATGATACTTCACGTCTTGGGTTTTTGTTAAAAAGAAATATGTAATACGCTGTGGAGAATATTGGGACTCAACATTGCCTTTGAGGAAAAACTTGCAAAAATAACAATAATATGTATTGTTATAATATTTGTTCAACTTAAGAACTAATCTGGGAACAAAATAAAAACACTTTACGTATTGCAACTTGTTGTTTTGAATCTGCTTGAACCGACTGTTTGTATGCAACAAAAATCGCCAAAAATACACTTTATTTTCAATTAATATTTTAGCATGCAAAACACTCTACAAATAGCAGGAAATGCATGAGTAGTAGCAATGCGAACAAATATCCACGCATTCAGTGAAGATTACGACAAGTCCCAAGCACTAAGAGCGCTTTTTTACCACATTTTCAAAAAAGAGGTACAGTGATCAAAGTCACCCCGGTGGTCAAAGTCACCCCAGTTTACGGTATCGATTTAGATTAAAAAAACACATTTTTCACTCTAACTTTTTCATTTAAATTTTCACATTCAAACTGTCTTTAAACGACTTGTATGGCTTGTCAAGGGCAACAGATTGCAGAGCTGATATGGTGAATATCTCAATTCTACTCAAAGTTATTAATGTTTGTCATAAAAACATGCGTTCATTTCATTTTGTGAAAAATATCTCCTGGTCTCAATTCGAAGGGCACAATCAACTCTATATATGGAGAAATTTTCAAAAATATTTAATTTTTTATATGTGAGTAAATTCGATTTAAATATATACTTAAAATAATATAAATATCAAGTAACAATTAGATATATTTTGCGTGTAAAAGCACAATTTTTTTTGTTATTTTTTCTCAAAACTAGAAATAATTACCTGTATCAATTGGTTAAAAAGTTTTGAATTTCTGAAAGTAAAAAACATCAAATAAAGCCGTTTTTCATGGGCACCATGTTTTAAAGTTGGTCGCTTTAACGACCCAACGTAAAAAACGGTTGGTTTCTATACGACAAAGAGCTATACCTGCAATTTTGAGCACAATTGAAGCACTTTGCGTGATGTGTTCCGGAATAGGGTGATCATAGAAACAGTTTTATTCGTTGTGTTTTATTCTCAAAAATTCATATCTTTTGAGCCAGCTGATCGATTTTTGATCTTTTTGGATTAAGAATTGAAATTGAAATTGAAAGTAATTATTTCTAGTCTTAAGAGAAAATATTATAAAATATATTCTGGGTACTTTTCCATGCAAAATATATTAAGAAAATCACGCGGGCCATAATTTTTGTCATTTCTTTGTTTATTTAGAAAAAAACATAAAAATAACGGAAAATAACATATATTTGAATATTTCTCAAAAACAAATGAGCTCTTTAAATTGAGACCAAGAGATATTTTTATGTTTGCCCCAAAAAGAATCGCAAACAAATGGAAATGATATATTTGCCTTTCTCCTAGAAAGGTATAGCAATCACTTGCAAAACCGAAAGTAAAAAAGTGCTCCAATGGGCCGAATGGCATATATCACTCGACTCAGCTCGACGAGCTGAGCATTTTCTTTATGTGTGTGTGTGTGTGTGTGTGTATGTGTGTGTGTGTGTGTGTGTGTGTGTATGTGCAGATTTCTATTCTCACTCACTTTTCTCAGAGATGGCTGGACCGATTTTCATAAAATTAATTGCAAATGAAAGGTCTCATTGTCTCATAAGACCCTATTAAATTTCATTGTAATCGGATTTTTAGTTTAGAGGTTATGTATCCAAATGTGAAATCATGAAACATCAATATCTCAAAAACTACACATCCGATTTGAACAAAATTGGTTTCAAATGAACGGGCTACCTAAAATACCCTTAACTTTCGAATTTCATTAAGGTTAACCTTGTGGTTCAAAAGTTATGACAAGAAACGTGTTCTGAAGACAGTTAAATCTCACTCGTGTATCTCAGAGATGGCTGTACCGATTTTCATAAAATCAGTGTCAAATGGAAGGTCTAGTTGCTCCATAAGACCCTATTGATTTGTTTTGCAATCGGACTATTACTTTGACTGTTATGTTTAAAAATGTGAAATACAGCTATGAAAAGGAACATATTCCGAAGACTACTTGGACTCACTCACTTTTCTCAGGGATGGCTGAACCGATTTCCACAAAATTAGTGTCAATTGATAAGTCTAGCTGCCTCAGAAGACCCTATTGAATTTTACTGTAATCGAACAGTAACTTCGTCTGTAATGTACCGAAATGTGAAAATCACGAAACTTCATTATCTCAGAAACTACACAACCGAATTGATCAACATTATTATCAGACGAGCGGGATAGTTAAGCGTGCACTTATGACTGAAGGCGTGGTTTCAAAGTTTGGCTGCCCTATACGTTCCCATTTCATTTGATTGTAATCGTAATTAAGCAACCGTTATGTATTAAATTGTTAATAAAACAACAAAAGTCTATTATTTCAATGATTACAAGACTTATTTGAACATAACTAGTGTCATACGAACGAGTCATCTCTCAAACTTACAAATAACAAATTTCATAGCAATTTGATATGTGGCTCAAAAGTTATGGAAAGAAAAGAAATTCAAAAACTATTTAAAACGATACCTGCTCTGATCGATATTTGTGACCTCAATATAGTTTAAATGTGGTATCGTACTATTTGAACGTTCCAAATTCATTGATTCCTTGCGATGTGTTTAAAGTCTGCAAATGCACGGAGAATCGGCCATAGGATATTATCAAAGTCAAACAACAAATCGTTTGAAATGATTGGTTTTATCGAAATGACAACATCCTCGACTTTTGGCTTCTGTACATCGCCTTAATTCTGAACATATTCATATTGGGCGGTATTCGGCCATTTTCAGCAGATTTTCTGGCATCAATCTGACACCGGAAATACCCATATTGGGAGGTATTTAGTTATTCTGGCTGTTTTCCAGAAACTAAAAGTGGTCGTCTTTTAATTCAAAATGGTGTTCAGATTCAATGTTTGGTTTCTATGCATTATCTCGATATATTGAGTATTATTCTGTCATTTTCGACTGTTTCCTAGAAGTTGCCATTAAGCAATTCAAAATGGTGCCTGATTGGTTATTTTAGGCTGTTTTTTCACAAACCGGAAGTCGCCGTCTTGGATTTTAAAATGGTATTTAAGATCATTTCTGGCCTCTAAGCGTCATTCTGATTGAATAAACACCCATATTGGGTGTTATTCGATCATTTTCGGCTGTTTCCCAGGAACCGGAAGTCGCCAACCTAGCATCCTGGGTCTGTGATCGATTCCAGCTGCTGTGTATCATTCTAGTAACGGAGATACTCATGTTAGGCGGAAATCGGCCATTTTTGGCTGTTTCCAGAAACCAGAAGTTGACAACCTACAAAGCATAATGGGGTCTGAAGTCAACTTTTAGCTTCTTGCAACATTCTGGCTCCTGAGATACTCATATTGGGTGGTATTTGGTCATTTTCAGCTGTTTTTCATGAACCGGAAGTCGCCATCTTAGAATTCAAAATGGTATCTGTGGTCGCTTCGAGCTCCTGTGTATCATTCTAGATCCGGATATTTTTATATTGAGTGGAAATCGGCCATTTTTGGTTGTTTTCCAGAAACCGTGTGTTGCCATCTTACAATCCAAAATGTTACCTGAGGTCAATTAAGCAACATATTTGTTACCACTAAAACTTTCAATCACAAAATATGGTTCCATTTAGTTGATTAGTTCGCGAGATGTGCAGAAATTTGTGCAGAAACATGTGCTTCCAGAAGAGGGAGGGGCGTCGAACCATTATGGACATATTTGTTACCTCTCAAAACATTCTTATACCAAATTTGGTTGTATTTTCTTGATTGGTTCTTGAGCTATGCGAAAATTGTGTTTCATTTGTATGGTACCTCTCCCTCATAGAAAAGGGAGGGGTGTCAAACCATTATGCACATATTTGTTACCTCTAAAAATATTCACCTGCCAAATTTGGTTCCATTCAGTTGGTTAGTTCCCAGGATGTGCAGAAATATGTCTTTTAATTTGTATGGCACCCCTCCCTTCCAAAAGAAGGAGGGGTGTCAAAACATTATGAACATATTTTATACCTCTAAAAACATTTACCTGCAAAATTTGGTTCCATTTAGTTGATTAGTTTTCGAGATGGGCAGAAATTTGTGTTTCATTTGTATGGGACCCCTCCCTTCCAGAAGAAGGAGGGGTCTCAAACTATCATAGGAACCTTTATAGGCATCAAAAACCCCTAAAACACCCTAAAACACCCTAAAAGTCGTTCAAAGACAATTTCGATGTGAAAATTGAAATAGAAATGTTAGAGTGTGAAATGGGTTTTCAATCGGAATTGGTTCTTTTCAAAGATAGGAAAAATATTTTTTTTAACAAAGTTGCTTGAGCTAAAATATTGTAGAACCACCTTTTTTTCTCGTTGCTATCGAGCTCTAGATCCAAATTTCCTAAGATCCAAAAATCCTAAATTCGGTCTCTGGACCGTTGTGCAGTGTGCGATAAAAAAAAAAAACATAGGCAGTAGTCATAAAATTTTCGTAAATTGATGTTTATGAAACAGATCGGACTCGATTACACTAGTAAACACAGATTATATCTTTGAGCTCTAACTGGAAGCCATAGAAATTGTTTAGAGAATTAAATTGGTTTTCCCATGAGCCCACTTGAGCAATTACTCTGCGGCTTTTTGACACACTTCTGCATACACTAGCGGCACCAAAATTCACAGAAATGGTTAAAAAGCTATAATCATTTCTCGGCAGCTTGATTGCATCTTTTTCATCCCTTTCGTCGACCAGTGTTTTTAATTATACCGCATTTGATAACAGTATATAACTACAGTATATATGAATTTTTTTTTCATGATTGTTTTGTTGTTTTTGAATAGATAGGAAGCACTGTATTTTTGACTGATCCGTTTGAGGTTAGAAAACATATTTCCTTCAAAAAAGAATTATATATTGCAATTATTGTTTACATAATTGCAGGTAAATGTAAAGAAACATTTCGATCAGTGTATATTGAATTGCTTACTTTTTACTCTGAACGTCAACTCGTTTATTGTCTTTAGTGTAGACTAGACTAGACTAGAGCGTCAACTCGTTTATTGTCTATTTTTTATTTTTGGATCTTTCTAGGTTTTTTCTGCTTATTTTTATCTGTCTTTGTTTTTTTTTTCCTTTATGAATCAATTGAAGAATGTTCAATAATTAAATAAAGCCGATATTTTTGAACCCCTTTCCTTAGTATCAAAATTTTTCGTATGGGTTGCAAGACCTTGCCAAACAGCCTCCGCTTCTTCTCCACAAACGTCACGTATGTTATGGTCGATCACTTACGTCGTTTCTGTTTAGAGTAAGTCATATTTTTAATTGCATTTTTTCGTACATATTGTATATAATCAAATCATGCAGGGTGAAGTTGTTGGAACTATTTCGAAGGCTAATACAAGGCCACATTTGATAAAAACTCCTCAACGTCTATGCCCTAACGAGAATCTACTCGGATTTATTCTACTTTTAAGTTTCTTGGATATTCTTCCATAAAGTCGCTCTAACTTTAAGGGTGTACCACTTAGAGCAATTCTATTAGTTTCATTTCAAAGCTGAATTTTTTTTCTTCCAGATACAGCTTTAACATACCTTAATCAATGTAAAAAATAACATTTTGGAAGTAAAAATGTTCAAAAGTAGTACTGTTTTCAAAGTATGTTTATTATTGATGCATTTATACTTTTGTTTATGAAGTTGGACAATCCTGAAAATAGGATTTCGACATCAAACGAAGTATAGTTGTTCGTGAGGTCTTTTGACATCATTAACGTGAAACTTCAACTTAAGGTAAAACTTTGCACACGAATTTGATATAACAAACTAAATACTTTCCATCAGTTAAATAAATTTCAGACTCAAAAGTAATTTTAGAAAAGGGCGTATGTATTCAAGCGTACAGTTGATTTAAAGCTCTGTAGCTCAGAAGCTTTTTGTATACACAAACTTTCGCGGAGCAAGTTGTAAGGAATTTCCTATACTCTAAAAAAAACACACAAATACACTGAGAAACAAGAATTTATTTTCAGCAAAAAGTTGATTTAGCTGAGAAAAATATTAGACGAAATTTTTTTTGTATTTTTTTACATTTTCTGATATTGCAGTGCTGCCAAATGGACAGGGTGATTATATGAAACATAGATTTAAATAATAGAACAAATTGTTTTGTTATTCAAATGTTAAATGGTGCATCGTGCCTCAACGGTGCTTAGTACTCCAGGTACTACTATGTTTTTTTATAAAGCATCATTAATTCCTCACATCTCGGTTTAAGAAAGTATTTCTATAGAACTAAAGATTTCTGGGCTACAATGTTTCAAATGAAGTGTATTCTCAAACGCATATTTTTTTTAGTCGTCCACCTGAGAAAACTACTCAGTTTCTTAAGCGAAATACTTGTTCGAATATACTGTTTTGATTCAAACTTAGAACAGTCTCAAACTTCGAACACTTCACAATAAAATTCGAATTATTAGAGCTAGTTTAATAAAAAGCAATATTATCATACACCATTACGTTCCTTGGAATGTCCTTCACCCAGTGTTGTGTGGTACTTTACTGTAGGGCCACTTCCGGAGAATCAGCAGGCGTTGAAAAACGTGACAGTCAGTATACAGACGGTTTGCCTATCTATCTCTTAGCGATTACGTTGAAGTGTTCGGAGTTTGAATCAAAGCCGATTTCTAAATTCCCCTTGTTTTCGTGTACAAAATGTGTTCAAATCTGTATAAATAGCACTTAATTGCAACAATAATAAAATAACCAACATGCTAAACCTTTAACATCGATGAGAAAGTTCATTTTTTGTTGATTTTCATGGCTTAAGTGTTCGAAATTTGATGCATTACGGTAATTGATAATAATGAATAATAATAATAAGGTTCTCATAAGTATAAATTAGAATTATTTTGAATCAGTTTTCCTTCGGTACCATCTTTTGTAGTGATACTGATACCATTACTGAAATGTTCATTATTTAAAATGATTTATGGCTTTCAAACACCAGCCAACAGTTCTACGAAAGTAGAGTCGACAAAACTGCTCTTCACCATCCTTGATGGCCTGACATCAGCTGCATGCGTGTGTGGCGCCAAAACGCATGACATCAATGTAGACTCGTATATGTGTTGAACAGTTGTGGCGATGCATAGGCATATCTACCATCAGTGTAGAATGAGGTATGGAAACTGTCATGTGGTAGTGGTGCGAGCGGCTCACTGCAACTGCAAGCAAAAGGTCGCCTGTAGAATCGTAAACAATGCCTTACGGTACATACCTACTAGCAGCATTGCACGGCGCTCACAAAGTGGTCTAGTTTCTCTTGAATATAAAGTGTAATTAACATTTGAGCGTCAGAGGTTCAACCTTATACGCTTTACGCGCCACCGACAATCCAATGAGGTGCTACGGAATGAGACAATTATCTATTCTTCCCCGAGTGCATTCTTATGAATTCCGATCGGGGGCGACATATGCTTTGCGTGCACCACTCATTATACCACTTGTTTCCGCTTGGTTTTATCGAAGATCTGGCCCTAAATTCTAGTATCTATAATTGGACTACCCCCCATCGCTACAAATGAGTTTTTCCTTTTTTATTGTGTTCTTCCAGACCAGACGCTACCCTGCAGGCAATTGTTTACAAGTTGGTTCCGGGGTTGTACGAGAAGGAATTGCTTCGGAAGCGAGCCTTCTATCGGCAAAATCCGGAAATGGCAGCCTTGGCCACTCCGGAGCAGCGGGGTGAAGACACCGAACATCTCATTTTCAGCCCAAGCGAAGAGTTCCAACTATCGCTGGAGTACGCTGACAAGTAAGTATTCACATTAGAAACCGAAATCAGAAATCAATTTTCATACAATTAATTACGCGCGAAGTTCCTCCCAACGCATTCGCTGATATCATGACCGATGCGAAGGAAATCACTAAATACTCCTCACATCAAAACTTTTCCTGTTGAATTCCCCATCGGCACTCCTTCCTTCTAATAAATTACGTCGATAATTTATTTCCACTTGGTTCAATTTGTTCGTTAAAAGTTTTCGCTTGGTCGTGATAATTATTTCTCTCTCTTGCTCTCAAGCGCAGTCATTATGCCCTATTCTGTTTGCCATTGTTCCCCTTGACAAAGTTTCTGATGCCGAGCAAAACCGTAGCATTGCCGTCTGTTGGTATTTGCTTTTGCAGCTCGGAACGTAACATCAGCGAGCAGGAGTAATAACATCCTTTCTTCCTTTTCGTTTTGTACAGAGAACTTGCCGGCGACAACGAAGAGCTTAAACGGCCCAAGTATCTGCAGTGTCCGGCGATGGTTCGAATTGCCTGCCTCAAAAAATTCATCATCAACAAGTACAACATTCCTACGCATCTGTACTACGTGGAAATCATGTACAAAGTGCAAACGATTACCCTTCCAGATCATTATACTTTAATGGACGTCGCTTACATCTACACCTGGAAGAAAGTAAGTGTCCGTTTTCTTGTCTCTTTGTTGAAAATGCCATTTCCATCGGAATTTAATAAGGTTGATTAATTCTTCTTTTTTTCGCTGCTCTCGTTTTTCTTCCCTTGCAGAACGATTCGATGGAATTCTTTTTCCGCATTCGGACTCATGAAATGAAATCGGTCGAACTGCCGGAGGTGCCCTTGCGGAGATCCCCCAGCATTTCCACTGGCCGTCAAAGTAGTACCAGTGCCCTCGCTACCATCAAGGAGGAGGAGAACATCGATAGCAACGAGAACGTCACACTCATTAAGCCGAGTGATATCAAACGAGAGGAATCGAGTCTGACGGATGGAGAGGGTAAACCTAGTGACGACACTAGTTTGACAATAGCAACATCACTAACGCAAACGGTGATGACGCCAATGACGACAACCGCTGTCGCAATGCGACCAACACCGGTTAGTATCGTTGCTGGTGTAAGTGAATCCATGCTGGATGTGAAACCTAATGTGACAGCAATGGGCAAACAGCAGCAGCAACATGAAAATCGGTGCAGCAGTGGTGAACGCACTGGAAACGGTGTTTTAGTTGCCGTCCCTACCGTGCCACCGCCCAAGGTGAAGAAAAATGAATCGATAAAGCTGAAAATAGAAATGAACAAAAACACCTATGTTAGTATCCTGCAAAGTCCACAGCCGGATGCTGGCAGCAAGCATCATAAATCAGATAAATCCGAAAAAGTGAAAAAGAAAAAATCCGAGGATAAGGACAAAAGTGTTAATAAGATTAAATCGTCCAGTGATCTCAAAATTAAAATAGAAAAAGTGAAAGATGGACTAGTCAGTGTTAAGAGAGATGGGAAAAGCAGTAAGAAGATGCCGTACAAAGTAGAGCTGAGTGGTGTTAGTGATTTCAAAAACGGAAAACAAATCGTTAATGATTTTGATCTTAAGAAGGCGAAGAAAGAAGCGCAAAAATTGGATAAAAGTTCGAAAAAAGTGAAATCACCAAAGAGAAATTTAGACCTTGAAAAAGTGCAACCTTCAATAGTGCTTAAAATAGACCAAAAAAGTCCTGAACTGTCGACGTCCACCTTCAAAATAGTGTCTCAACCATTCGCAACATCTTCGCCAAAGCAAAAGGCAGAATTAAGCTTAGAGGACGAGAAATCACAGTTCCTAAATTCGTTCGAGTTGACACCAATCAAATCACTTCAAGGTAATCAATCAAGGTCTCCTTCCTGTTCGCCGGGGTCATCAAGTTCGTCGTCATCCACGAATAATGAGCCGAAACAGGGAAAACGAAAGAACAAAGACGCTCTAAATGGGCGATCCATGCCTAAGAAACCAAAACTCTCCGATGACGAAATGAAGGCTCTGGTTGAAAGAACCGTTCAACAGAATATCAAGTCCACTGTTAATAACAATGGGCCACCACCACCAAACTCGATTCCAATTCGACTCGTTAAGCCTGAGCTGGAAACTTCTCTTCCTGTGAAAAATGCATTGCCTCCTCAGCCTTTACCGATAAAGTCAGATCATTCGGTCAAAACCACTCCCAAACAGGACCTCAAACAAAAAGTTTTCGACTTCAAACCTCCGACTCTACCGCCACCAGTAGTTACAACCACGAACATCCCAGCTCCTAAGCCCGCTCAGCCCGTAATGATTGCTCCAAAGCCTTCATCAGAACTTTTGAAACGACCTGCAGTGCCTTCATTTCCGAAACCAATTCAGCCGACCAAGAAACTACCACCCCTTTTGCCAAAAGACGTCGATTATATGAAGAACAACAAACAAAAACTGCTAGAAATGAAACGATCTATGCAAAATCCGCCGATAATTTCTCCGAACAAGGACACAGAAATTAGTCAAATCAAGCCAGAACATGCCAAGAAAAATATTAAGGTGTACGGCCCCCCTGCGGACAACGGAAATTTTGCTGTACCTACCGCGATATCATCGGTCTCCAAACCAAAAGTGAAACAACATCGCCCCGTGAACTATTTGAACTACGCACTAATGAATGCCAACAAGGCCCCGGCCGGCTCCCGAACACCTATTCCTTCGTATTCAAATTCACCGAGCTACTCACCAGATTCACCGCAGTACAATCCAAACTTCAACATCTCGACTAAACAATATAAATATGCAAATCCACTGGCATATGCTAATTTTTTGCAAAATATGCTGAACGATCGAAAAACCAGCAATGTATCACCACCGCAGTCCGTACAAGAGCGGAAAGCTGAACCAGTGACCGAGAGAAAGCGAGCTTGTCCTAGTCCGGACAGCAAACAAGAACCGCCCGAGAAACAACCGAAGGTTCAATCATTACTCAATCAAATCAACATTCCATCTTCGCTTTCCATAACACTGGCCACCGAGGAGGACGAAGCTGCAAGAGAAAAGGCCCGCAAAAGTCTACCGGAGGACGACAAAAACTACATCGAGATCCTCAAACTACCGGAGATCTCAATTACAGAAGCGGAACGAACAACACCTCCTAAAACACAACAAGATACTTCGAATAAGAAACCAGCAAAAAGTCCTAGCCCCGGCAAGTCGGAAAAAAATAAATCCCAAAGCGAGGGCAAAAACACTAGTCTCGAGGCAGACAATGCATCGTTCCAGCAAAAATTCATCCAGTCAATTCGAGTGGAAAAAGAGCCGAAGGTCAAGAATAAACCAAGCAATAAATCGGAAAAACAACATTCGCCTGTATTTACACCGCCAGTTCCAGCCTCTAATAGTAACGCATTCAAACTTCCAAATGCCACCGTACTGAGCAACGGCATCGTAAAGCTGAACTCCTATCCCGAACTAGATCTCATCAACAAAACTAACGCCAGTCCAAGACCGGCGCTTTCGCCTCCCAAACCAATTGGCCCTAAACATGTTCCTATTGCGCCCAAACCAACTGGAACCTTTTTCCCGCCAACCGGTACGCCATCGATGCTTCCAACAAATCGTAAAAGCCTGTCACCTCCTGTTCCTAAGCCATCGGTATCCCCCGGACATCCCAAGTCAAAAACTCCGCCAGCGATGTCCTCCACTCCGTCGCATGCAGCGTTGGCCGCCATGGGTCCTATGTTCGGCTTGCAAATGAATCAGGATAACGCAAACTTCAATCAAGCGAAAAAAAATGAAATGAAACCGAGAAGGCCTTCACAAAAATCTCCCAAACCGAATGTTTTGGATTTATCGTCTCAGAATTCTCCGACAGCAGCATCCGCAGCGTTCGCTCCGACCGAGAAATCCAAGGACGCAATGAATATGCTAATGATGAACAATAATCTAAACAACACGCAGAAGCTCCAGGTTGCCAACTATCTCAACGAGGTGGCTAAGCTAAACAACAGTGGCATGATGGTGCCCCAAATGATGGGATTGCAACCGAATCCTTTCCTGAACCAGATGATGCAAGCCTATTACCTACAACAGTTGTCTCGCATTGCCAAAGCGGGTAACGACAACAATCTGGAGAAATGAGATTTAGCTAAAGGCGGCACGGCGACGGCGGCTTGGCCGCCTCGTGTGACGTCGACCTCGGCTTCAACAGCAGCGACAATTGTGATAGATATTCCTTAATTCGATTAATAATGCTGACGACCTTTCGCAAAGACGCAATGAGCGAGCGAGCGGCTCTCACGGAACGCTAACAGAAACAGAGGGAAAACATCGACAGTAAATCTTTAACCCATTATTTAGTGGATTATTGGTTTGGTCGTATATTCTCCGAAAGTTAAAACCTCATGCTGGCTTTTGGCATACCGGGCCAAAGCGAACAGACAGAAGACCATACAACTTGTATACGCTTAGAGAGTATCCCTGTAAATAGACTTCTCAGTGTTTGTGATCGGTGCTGTAAATAAGACGGACAATGTACGGTAGTTTATGTGAGAGGCCAACAACGCCACTGTTTTGAGAGAATCGTTACTTCGGTTGATTTCGATAGATTGATTGCTCGTTCGTGCACAAAACGGTTCCGGAGGGAAAAAGCGTACGAGAGAAAACGAGATAAAAACACAATAACAGTATTTTTTCTAGCCTTAGTAAACGTCAAAGCTAATGCAGGCAATTTCACTTCTCTCGTTACTGGTTGTTGTTACTTTTTTTTTGTTTGCCCGACTCAAGTCGTTTCCGAGCCTTCGTAATCTCACACGTATGTGAAGGGCATTTATCTTTGTTTACACTGCCGCCGGAGTCGTGTGCTCTCTCGCACGGTTTGCTCGGTTCGCTCGGTTGAAAGACGTGCACTTTAGGAGCGAGCCGGGGTTTAGCTTGGGCACTTCAATAGCTTTTTTTATAAATCTGTTTTTCTTGCTTTAGTGTGACATTGTACGAATGAGAATTCGAAGGCAAAGAGATGTTATGAAATAGGTGTAACAAGCCAATGATGAAGTTCGATATTGTTTATAACGATATGTATAACTATTTGTATGATACAATAAGTGAAATTGTAAATAGTACCTCTAAGAATACGAATGGGATGAACTATTTGTTGAAGCTGGCATTTTGTTATATTTATTTTTGTTTTCATTATGTTATATCTTTCATATAATTTTCCCTAAAAACTCAAATAGATAGATAATAGAGGTAACTTATGTTCCAAGATGATAATGAACGAATGTAGAAACGTGAAAACTGTAAACTATGTACATTTGAGATCAAATCCAGAATAAACATGTAATAAATTTATTGCAATAATTAATTGCTGTCACAATTTATGAAACAAAAATATCACTCCAAAAGATTTCGTAAAGTACACAGGTAAGTATGGCTGTCTGGATATTTCGATTTGTTCCTGTTTTTTCGTTTGATTTCTCTGGCAATCGTTGCTGCAAGCATTTTCAGCAAAAACATCTCTAGTTGCTGTCTTCGTTTTTATAAAGTTTTTACTCACTCATCCAAAATACTTCCTTGAAGTCTGCATTTAGAAAAATTGGCCATCAAATATTACTCGATAAACTCACTGTGTCAGACTTGGATCCTGCACATCCCGACAATTTACAAACGTACTCGGCGTACCAAGGGGAGTAATTTTGGTCCTTTTTATTTTGTTTATGAAGGATGTCGCAGCGCATCTTGGAATAGGATGTCAGCTGTTCTACGCCGTTGGTCTAAAGACTTTCATTGTTTTTGACTATTTTTCTGACCGTCAAAAGCAGCAAGGATTGTTGGATATTATTGAGGATTGGTGTCAAAAAATCCGTATGACTATAAGTGTCCAGAAATGTGTCATAACTTCATTTTATCGATGTATAAAGCCCATAGAAGTTGGTTTTACAAACGGTCGTAAATCTTAGGCTCCTGTCAATGAAATCAATCACCTTGGAGTATTGCTTAATGATAAATTAACTTTTGGGCCGCACCGAGCTTATGTTATCGACCGCGCAATTCGTCAACTAGGATTTCTCATGAAGATTTCATCGTTGTCCACCGCTTAAATTCTTTGTACACAGCGTTGGTAACATTAATTGTGAAATCGTCAGCTGTAGTGTGGACGCCATACTAGACAATTTGAATAGAGAGGATGGAAAGGCTCCAAAATCGTCGCAGACAGGACAGGCTGAATCTTGTTTCGTGTGAAAACCATTGCAATCTGTTGGAAATTGTTTCACTGGGACGTAGAAGTTATGATTAGAGAATTTGACCGCCCGGCTCTTTTAAGTAATTTTTTTTGAATACTCCTGGTCGAATTCAACGCAGAATAAAATATTCTCAACGACGTTCAATCGCGCTGTTTAAGGATATTTTGAACCAACTACAAGAATTATCAACTAGAGAAGAATTATTAACTACCTTCAGAAGTGAATTATCCTCCCATGGCAGTTTTTGTAGAAGCTATGCTGCCAAAGGACTTGCTGTTGATGCTATCCCGTTGGTAAAATTGGCAGGACTGCTATTACCAATGGAACTACTGAAGTTCCTGAGAAGCAGAGTCGGATTTATGATGATTGAGGCCCGTTGGTCTTGTGTGGGGGCCCCAAAATAAAATAACAGTCTTTTGTTCGTACTTATTCAAAACCTTTATTTTTCTTTAAAAAATTAACAGAAATTTTCATTTTTTGTAGAATATCTTCTTATGCTGAAAACTTATCTTATGCGGGGAGGGGTCTGTCTTGAACCCCTCGTAAATCCGGCTCTGTCATATCAAACAAGTAAAAGGTGTCAACTGTTCTGTTCTGCAGCCAGCCTCAGTGACAACAGATTAAGTTCACTGCAGTCCACATACGTCAGCGGTTCTCAACCTTTTTGCCTTTCTCCTAGAAAGGTATAGCAATCACTGGAAAAACCAAAGGTATAAAAGTGGTCCCAATGGCCGAATGTCATATACCACTCGACTCATTTCGACGAACTGAGCATTTTCTGTATGTATGTATGTATGTGTGTATGTGTGTGTGTGTGTGTGTGTGTGTGTGTGTGTGTGTGTGTATGTATGTGCAACTTTTTTTTCTCACTCACTTTTCTCAGAGATGGCTGGACCGATTTTCATAAAATTAATTGCAACTGAAAGGTCTAGTTGCGCCATAGGTTGCTATTGAATTTCATTGTAATCGGATTTTTAGTTTAGAGGTTATGTATCAAAATGAAAAAATCACGAAACATCAATATCTCAGAAACCACACAACCGATTTCAATAAAACTGGTTTAAAATGATCGGGCTGTCTCCAGAACCCTTAACTTTTGAATTTCGTAATGATTGAACATATGGTTCAAGAGTTATGTAAAGAAAAGTTATCCTGAGGTTGTTTAAACTCACTCATTTTTCTCAGAGATGGCTAAACCGATTTTCACAAAATTAGTGTCAAATGAAAGGTCTAGTTGCCCCATAGGTTGCTATTGAATTTCATTGTAATCGGATTGTAACTTTGTCCGTTGTTCATGAAAATGTGAAATCACATAATGAAAGTAAACATATTGACTTTCTGCTAACGATCACTGGCTAATTAAAAGGTAGAAAAGTGATCCAAATGGCCGAATGTCATATACTACTCGACTCAGTTAGACGAATCGAGCATTTTCTGCATATAAGCATGTATAGGTGTATATGTTTGTGTGTGGGTGTGTACGTGTGTATGTGCACCTTTTTTCGCACTCACTATTCTCAGAGATGGTCTGACCGAACAGATTTCAATGAAATTAATTGCAAAGAAAGGTCTAGTTGCCCTATAAGACCCTATTGAATTTTATTGTAATCTGATTTCTAGTTTAGAGGTTATGTATCAAAGTGTAAAAATCACGAAACATCAATATCTCAGAAACCACACATCTGATTTGATTAAAATAAGTTTCAAATGAACGGGCTACCTTAAAAACCCTTAACTTTTGAATTTTATGAAGATTGAACATGTGGTTCAGAAGTTATGGAAAGAAACGTGTTCTGGAGACTATTTAATCTCACTCATGTTTCTCAGAGATGGCTGGCCCGATTTTTATAAAATTAGTGTCATATGAAAGGTCTTGTTGCCCCATAAGACCTTAATGATTTTTTTTACAAACGGATTATTACTTTGCCTGTTATGTTTAAAAATGTGAAATCCAGCTATGAAAAGAAACATATTCCAAGACAACTTACTTGGACTCACTCATATTTCTCAGAGATGGTTGACCCGATTTCAACAGAATTAGTATCAAATAAAAGGTCTACCTACCTCATAACACTCAATTGAATTTTGCAGTAATCGGACTGTAACTTCGTCTGTAATGTATCGAAATGTGAAAATCACGAAACTTCATTATCTTAGAAACTACACAACCGATTTGAACAATATTGATATCAGATGAACGGGTTAGTTAAGGGTTAACTGATGAATTATGATTGAACACGTGGTTTCAAAGCTTGGCTGCCCCAAACGTTACCTTTTCATTTGATTGTAATCAAACTTAAGCGTTATGTTTTAATTTGTAAAACAACGAAAGTCTATTATCTCAAGTATTACACGACTTATTTGAACATAACTAGTGTCATACAAATGAGTCATCTCTCAAACTTACCAATAACAAACTTCATAACAATTTGATATGCTGTTTAAAAGTTTTAGAAAGAAAAAAAAAGTTCAAAGACTATTCAACACTTTACCTGCTTCGATCAATATATATGGCCTCAACATGATTTAAATGTGGTATCGTATTATCTGAACGTTCCCGGCATCGCTCGTGATTAAATTGTTCGAAATTAAGAGTCATTGCTTTTATTTCGCTATTTCTTAAGTACTAACATTACGTCAAATTTCATATTTTATACTTTAATTACAACATCAATATTTTAGAACCCAAAGAGTGGATAAACATTTATTGGATTTAAGCATTCATGTAAATCTATTTTTACAAATAATAAGTTTGAATGAGAAAGGCTGAGTCTGACCGCTAGGTGGATTAATTTAGGTTTTTATCTGCGTACCCCTTGGCGATATTTTTCAAATCAAGTGTGCCTCTTGGCTTGGAATGCTCTCACAGATTGGTAGATCATGGTTCATGTTGTGGTAATCTAGTTCAGGTTTTGAAATAGTTCTGAGGTTTGTTTGATTGCTACAGTCAAGTTTTAAGAGCAAGTTTGAAGTTTGAGTATAAAGAAAAATTTCCTTGTCCGCCTTAATGATTTTATTTCGCGTACCCCAGTTTGAGGACCGCTGACATACGTGATCAACACACAGTCCACATACGTGATGTCGGTCTTCAACAACTGTGTCGTAGACACAATACTTCTATCTGCCTACTAAAATGGAGTTTTGCCTTCTTGAACCTTTTTATATTATGACTTTTTATAAGGATTTTTACATTTTTTGTAATCTAAACATATAAAAATGCAGCTCTGTCTGTCTGTCTGTCTGTCTGTCTGTCTGTCTGGGGTTTTAGGGGCCGGGAAAGGCGACTAAGATAGTTCGAGACCCCTCCCCCTTCTGCAAGGGAGGGGTCCCATACAAATGAAACTCAAATTTCTGCACATCTCGAAAACTAACCAAGCAAATGGAACCAAATTTGGCATGTGGATGTTTTTAGGAGCAACAAATATGTCCATGTTGGTTCGACACCCTTCCCTCTTCTGTAAGGGAGGGGTCCCATACAAATGAAACACAAACTTCTGCACATCTCGAGAACTAACCAAGTAAATAGAACCAAATTTGGTAAGTAGATGTTTTTAGGGGTAACAAATATATCCATAATGGTTTGACACCCCTCCCTCTTCTACAAGGGAGGGGTCCCATGCAAATGAAATACGAATTTCGCACAGCTCGAGAACCAATCAACCAAATACAACCAAATTTGGTATGTGAATGTTTTTAGAGGTAACAAGTATGTCCATAGTGGTTCAACTCTCCTCCCTCTTATGTGAGGGAAGACTTCATAACAAAAGAAACACAAATTTCTGCTTATCTCGAGAACTAACCAACTAAATGGAACCAAATTTGGCAGGTGATTGTTTTTAGGGGTAACGAATTTGATGGTTTGACACCCCTCTCTCTTCTATAAGGCAGGGGTCCCATACAAATGAAACTCAAATTACGCACAGCTCGAGAACCAATCAAGCAAATATAACCAAATTTGGCAGGTGAATGTTTTTAGGTGTAACAAACATGTCCATAATGTTTCGACACCCTTCCTTCTTCTGGCATGTCTGCAAATACCATTTCGAAATCCAAGATGGCGACTTCCCGTTTCAGAAAAATAGCGGCAAATGACCTTATACCACCAAACCTGTGGATTTTTCGGAATTGTTATGGTGCACTGAAGCCACAAATCGATTTGAGCCCGTTACGTAACTGAGATGTTTGCGCAAAATTGCAAATTTGGAGGGGGGGACAGGTTGTCCAGCGTTACGTAATCTTAGGGGGGGAGTCATATCTAACGTTACTTATCGTTACATAGGGGGGGGGGGAGGTGGTCTGAAAACTAGGTTTTTAGCGTTACGTTATTTGTGTAGGACGCCATATTTTCGGGATTGTTATGATGCACTGAAGCCACAAATCGACCTCAGACAACATTTTGAATTGTAAGATGGCAACTTCCGGTGTCTGGAAAACAGCCGAAAATGATCAAATACCACTTAATATGAGCGTTTCTTTAATCAGATTGACGCACGGAGGCCAGGAATTGTTCCCAAAAGCCATATTGAAATTCAAGATGGCGACTTCCGGTTCCCGAAAAACAGCGGCAAATGACCAAATACCAACCAATATGGGTACCAATATGGGTTTCCGGGATTGCTATGATGCACTGAAGCCACAAATCGACCACTGAAGCCAAAAATCGACCTCAGACAATATTTTGCATTTTAAGATGGCGACTTCCGGTGTCTGGAAAACAGCCTAAAATGATCAAATACCACTCAATATGAGCGTTCCTTTAACCAGATTGACGCACGGAGGGCCGAAATTGTTTTGAAATCCAACATGGCGACTTCCGGTGTCCGGAAAACAGCCTAAAGTGACCAAATACCACCCAATATGAGTATCTCTGGAACGAGAATCAAGCTGAAAATTGACCTCAGACACCATTATGAATTGTAAGATGGCAACTTCCGGTTTCTAAAAAACAACCAAAAATGGCTGATTCCCATACAAAATGAGTATCTTCGGAACCAGAATGATACACAGGAGCTAGAATCGACCACAGACATCATTTTGAATTCGAAGATGGTGACATCCGGTTTCTGGAAAACAGCTGAAAATGACCAAATAACACCCAATATGGGTGTTCCTCAAACAAGAATGACGCTCAGGGGCCAGAAATTGTCTCCAAATGCCATTTTTAAATCCAAGATGGCGACTTACGGTTCCGGATCACCGGATCCAGAATGATGCAAGGAGCTATAAATTGACCTTAGACAACAGTTTAAATTGAAAAATGACAACTTCTGGAAAACATCCGCAAATAACCGAATACTACTACATATGGATAAGTCCGTAATCGAAATGATGTAAAGAAGCCAAGCATTGACCCTGGACACCATTTTGAATCAGAAGATGACCACTTTCAGTTTCTGGAAAACAACGAAAATAACTGAAATGCACCCAATATATATCCGGAATAGAAATCATGTACAAAAGCCAAAAGTTGAGGATGTTGCCATTCCGATAAAACCAATTAATTTTAAACGAAATAATCCAATCGCAAGGAATCAATAAAATTAAAATGTTTAAAATTATTAAATTAAACACTAAAATAGGCGGGACGAAGTTTGCCGGGTCAGCTAGTCTATTTATATAAAAGAGATGTTTTGTATGTATGTATGTATGTTCCAGCATAACTCTCGAAGGCCTGAACCGATTTTAACCAAACTTGGCATACGTGTTCTTAGTACAAAGGAAGTGGTCATAGAAATATTGGATTGGGGGAGGGTTTACCCTTAAAGAAGGAGGGGGTCAAAAGTAATAAATATTCATTCATAATGGAAACCTTTCATCATAATTTGATGATTTCCGGATTCTTGATCATATTTGGAGGCCGGAAGTTGATGTCCAGAGACCGAAACATGATGTTCGATGCCGTTTTCAATCCAAGATGGCGACTTCCGGTTTCTGGGAAGCCAATTAAAACTGTGGAAAACGCTCACAAACCCCCCAATGTAGGTATTTTCGGAGCAAAAATGATTCTTAAGAACCGGTTATCGGCGTCTGACGATACTTTGAAACTTGGGTTGCCGACTTTCGGTTTCTGGAAATCTGCGAAAATTAATAATTGAATTATATACTTGGCAATATGGGTATCTTCGGAATCAGAATGTCGTCGTCATACGAAAATCGATCATATATGTCCGAATATTGGCCTTTTTTGAAAATCGGCTTTCGTGCAAATATTTCTAGAGAAGTGTCTCAAAACATCTAACCTACTTTGATCCGTTTTTGGAACGATTTCTTGACATATTTCTTGCATAGTTTGATAACAGAGAGTCTAATTTAGCGTTTTGGATAAAAAATATGTTTGTAAAAGTTGCTGAAGCTCTACTATTACCGAATTAAAATTTGGTTAAGAGCATCAATCAAATAAGAGTTTTTTCATGCATTATGGGAACTTGCTTAATGAATACGATAGTTTTTAGGGCTTTGGTCATGTCTGGAGACCGGAAATTGATTTCCAGAGACCGGAACATGATGTCGAAAAGAGAAAGGGGCTGCTATCAAAGAGGGAGGGGGTCTTAATTTCTAAGAAAGTCAGGTCTTTTAGTGCGCTATGGAAACTTTTTGAAAAGGTACGATAACTTTCATGCCCTCGGTTGGTCATGGCCAGAAGATGATGCCTAGGGACCGGAATATGATGTCCGATGTTTTTCTAAAACAAAGATGGCTGTTTTAGAACTGTAGAGAACGTTCACAAACCTCCAAACATTGGTATTTCCGGAACCAGGATGACCTTCAGAAACCAGAAATGAAAGTCCAACGACATTTTTTGAATTCAATATGGTGACTTCCTGTTTCAGAATTTTGTGAAAAACGAATATATGGTCTTCAATATGTATATTTTAGATATCAAGATGACGTCCACAATCCAAATATTCATGTTCGAGGCAAATTTTTAAATCGTACATGGCGGATTACCTTTTCTGGAAAGGTTTCTAGAATACAGAAGAAGGCTCGGATGTAATATTGAAACGTTGTTTTGAAATGAATTCCACGATTTCTGTTTTCTGTCAAACTGTGGAAAATATTCAAATACTCCCTGATATTAAGTTCATAGGTCAGAGCTGACTCCCCAAAACCGAAAATTAGTGTCCGAACGTTTGGTATAGTGAGGGTTTTTTTTTACTGCATTGGAAGTGATTCAAAACTTGAGGAAAATGTGGAGATAGTCCCCTTATCTCCAAATTGTTAATTAATTCATGAAGACTGATGTTCAACAATAAGGATGATATTGATATTGTTTACACAAAAAAGTAAGAGGAGAAGACATAGCAAGCAATGATTTTAACTATCAGAGGTGAGCTCAGACTATTGATTATGTATTTTCAGTCTAATTTGAGTTTATTGTAAGTTAATCGATACCGTCGAAGATGCTGATGAGGCAATCCATTTTCCAACGGAATTTTTGAACTCACTCGACCCAGCTGGAATGCCTCCGCATCGATTGTTAATCAACGAAAAAGGTGGTATATAACCAAGTGTATAACTAAAATAGAAATATTATTTGAAATGATGGGTTGGAAAAAATATATGGAAATATAGAAAATTATAGAAAAAGCAGAAATTTTTACACGAGCAAGGCCGGGTACATTCAGCTAGTGTTCTATAAAGCTGTCGTTCGAAAACTCCAATCACTTGCAGGTGCTTTTCGAGCAATGTCCACGTTAGATAGACTACTCCGAACTCATCGCCGCAGTTGTTTTGCCGACAATGTCCAAGTCATCATCAAATCATACGAATTGACTGGATTCGTTGAATATCGCACCCCGTGTGTCAATGTCCGTTCGATTCATTACACCTTGTAGCGCAACGTTGAATAGCAGGCAGGAGAGAACATCACCCTGTCGAAGCCCCCTACGGAACCCTAATGGACCCGACAATCCACTTGAAATCCTCACACAGCATCCACCGTAGTATTTATCAGTATAATAAGCTTCCCCGGAAAACCGGTTTTCGTCTATGACCTATCATAGCTCTTTTTGGTGTCATTCGCGGCTTCTGTATTCACAACATTTTTGGCCGAATGTTAAAGATTTGGTTCGTCTTAGACCGTCCTTCCAATAGGCCGGCCTGATAAATTCCCACAAATCTGTTGGCTTGCGGTGAGAGACGGCGAAAGACGATCTGGGAGAGCACTTTGTAGGCGGCATCCAGGACGGTTATCGCACGACAGTTTCCACAGTCCAATTGGTCACCTTTCTTATAGATGGGTCAGATTACTCCATCCTTCCACTCCTCCGATAGCTGTTCTATATCTCAAATTCTTCGGCCGATGCAACCAGGTGGCCAGCTCTTCCGGGCTCTTCTTGAGCTTATAAGCTCCGCTCTGATGTCATCCTTCCCAGCCGATTCATTGTTTTTTTCCCAGCCCAGATGGCATCCTTAACTTCGTCTATCGTTGGATACGTCTTCTACGTTTGGCGCACCGACAGGATCGCTTTCTCCACCGCCATGGTCCTCTGTCTGGGCCGAAAGGTCACCTCACGAATGTCCGTTAGAATACTACCTTATTGATTCCGTCACAATTTAGGCTCGTGGCACAAAACCTCTGCGGGATGTAATGAGTTTCTGGTAGAACTTTCGCGTTTCCTGAGAGCCAAGTAGCTGTTTCATCTCTGCATACTCGTCCTCCTCCTCAAGGTGGCACTTTTTCTCCCAGAAGATTTTGGCTCGCTGCATCTTCTTCAATCTGTGTCTCTCCACATTCTGACGAGTGGTACTGCTCTTTTTAGCCGCGCAGCTTTCTCCTCGTCAATGACCCTCCTGCATTCGTGGTCGAACCACTATTTTCATTGGGTTCGTCTCACATGCCTGATGAAGTTCTCCGCCACGCTGTTGGGAGCTGAGCGTTGGAATCCTCGATGACAATCTTGATATTATGTTTTGGGCAGAGGTCGTACTCACGCTCCAACTGCGCGTAGAATTCATCCTTGTCGTTTTCGATATTTCCGAGGTGATGGCTGTGGCACGTTTATGATGCTGATGTTGAAGAACCGGCCCTTGATTCTAAACCTGCACATTCGGTGGCTGATCTCGCCCATCACTATGAAAGATGTCCCCAAGTCATGTGTGTTGTCACAGCTCTGGTAGGTGGCATGACCATCCCGGAACGTAAGTACCATTGAGCCCTTCCAGCACACCTCCTGCAGTGCTACGACGTCGAATCTGTGGGAATTCAATATTTCGAAGACCATTCCTTCCAGCATTCCCTTGGAAATTGAGAGATCAGCAGTTCCACGTCCCGAGTTTCCAATCGTTAGTCCGTTTTCGTCGCGTGGGCGTGGGTCTGTGTCGATTGGTAAATTTCTAATTTCCTTGTCTCTCGTTAAATACTTGTGAGTGTTTTACGGTGGCGGCTTGTAAGGCCCGCACCCTAACCCTCTGTCTCGCCGGAGGGCCATCGTGCACAACCCGGTTTAGAGTCTCATGTTGGCACGAGAGCGGTAGTCGGCCGTCCCTAACCTGGAATAAAGATGCCGTTTTGAGCCGCTCCTAACATAGAGGACAGACGCTCGGAAACTTAAAAGGGCCCTCCTTTCCTGTCAGTATACGACCAAGCTCCCACCGGGATTGGTTACCCGATCTTTCCTTGGTTGCTCGTATTCCAGCTGGCACTCCATGAAGGTCCAGATAGGAGCTGGTGTATAAGAGGCTATTGACCTCTTGTGGGGTCTATTTTATTCTTGTAGGTGCCGTTTACCGGTTTGGTAGATTGATCACATAATTAAAACTTCTATAAATGGATAGTGTTTAATATAATTACTTTGCTGAAGATAATGGGGCTATAAAATCAATAAATTTTTGGGTCGAAATAATTCTGATCACATTTTAGTAACTTTGGAAACAATGCACAGTGGTACAGAACAACAATTTAAACGGCAATAAAATTTATAAATATTCAGCTTGAGTGAAAGATCTGGGAACTCAGCGAAACTAGGTGAAACTACGTAGCGTTTTTCGGCTTATAGCTATCCGAGTTGTAAGCGCGTACAGAACGATATCGTCGGAAGCAGTCTGCGTCATCGTCGAAATGATTCCTATCGGTATAAACCCTGCTGGAAGATAGTAAATGTTTTTAACGAAGAGCCACCAGAGGAGTTGAAAAAATTGTGTGAGAAGAATCGTTAGTCAAATGGCGACAAGAATGGGATTCATCGACGAATTGTAAATAAACGCACAGGCTGATACCGGTTTTGTCAGTGTGTCTCAACCGGAAGCATGGCGAAGTTACCTCTCACCTTACGCAGTTTTTGTCTGCACACGATTGTTTCAGAAAGTACCTGCATCGCTTCAAACACGCAGCGTCACCCATGTCCCCGGAGTGTCTTGAGGTGGAAGAAACCGCGGAGAACGTGCTCTTTGAATTATCGAGATTCACAACCGTTAGAAACGAGATGTCGCCGATCCTGAATGTCGAAAACGTCTTCGAGTATTCTTTTCTGGTGAAACATCCCTCAGGATTTCACCTGCGTCACAATGTTACGCCAACGTCCTCGTTGCATAGCAGCATGTCTCCAGTTTATTGAGAGTCCCACACATCTTGCTCCACTTGGTTTAACCAACTATCTCGTTGTGCATCTCTACGTCTTGTACCGACCGGATTCGAGACGAACACCATTTTTGCGGGATTTTTGTTCGGCATTCTTACAGCATGTCCCGCCCATTGTACCCTTCCAGCTTTCGCGATTTTCTGGATACTGGGTTCTCCGTAGAGTTGCGCCAGCTCGTGGTTCATCCTTCGCCTTCATACGCCATCCTCACATACTCCGTCGAAGATAGTCCTAAGCACACGTCGTTAGAAAACGGCCAGTGCTTGCATTGTCCATGTTTCGTGCCCATAGAGTATTACTGGTCCCATAAGTGCTTTGTACATGGTGCACTTGGTACGGAGGCGAAGTTTACCAGACCTCAAAGTCTTGTGGAGTCCGTAGTAGGCACGAGTTCCAGCTACAATACGTCTGCGGATTTCTCTGCTGCAGTTGTTGTCTGACGTTACCAAAGATCCGAATATACAAATTCGTCAACCACCTCGAACTCGTCTCCATCAATTATTACGCTACTGCCAATGCGAGCCCTATTGCGCTCGGTTCCTCCTGCTAGCAGGCCAAGTGGTCTTTGACGTATTCACTTTCAATCCAACTTTTTCTGATTCACGTTTCAGTTTGGTGTACTGTTCAGCCACCGCCTGAAACGTCACGTGCCTGAAAGGTAACACGTTCCATAACACCTTCAAGTGCAATGTAGAACAGAAGGCAGGAAGGATCGTCGCCTTGTCGAAGTCCCTTGCGTGTTTCAAACAGGCTCGATAACGCACCCGAAATCTTCACACAGTACTGTACTCTACTGTACTCTACACGGTCGTTAGTATCGTAGGCGACCGTGAAATCAATGAATAGGTGGTGTGTGTGAACTTGGTATTCGCGACACTTTTGGAGGATCTGTCGAAGAATGAAGATTTGGTCCGTTGTTGATCGCCCACCCACAAAACCGGCTTGATAATTTCCAACAAACCTCCCTGCTAGCGGCGAGAGACGGCGAAAGACGATCTGGGAGAGCACTTTGTAGGCTGCGTTGAGAATCGTGATCGCTCGATAGTTCTCACATTCCAACTTGTCGCCTTTCTCGTATATTAGGCATATTACTCCCTCCTTCCACTCCTCCGGTAGCTGTTCTGTCTCCCAGATCCCCCTATTGTTGCCGATTCCTATCGGATCTATTGCTTTAGCGGGTGCGAGCAAATTCTGCATGTGAAATGTTCCGACCTCACCTTTGCTGCTGCCACCGCAATACGTGAAAACGTCGCATTGAAGTATATGTGTTTTGACTGCAGAAAGAAGCAAGTATGTCTCAACAATATACAAAAAACATGCAATTCTGTTTTGATAAGAATGAACGAGCTGAGCGATACCGTTGCTAAATGCGATTTAGTTATACAGAATCTCTCCTCGGGGTTGAGTGACGGGCTAATCAGTTCGCTTTTGCCTCACATTCGAACTTCTATCAAAGAAACTATCGCTACTGAGATTAGAAGTTTAATGTCTTCTTACGCGGTCTCGAGTGCAAGCACTGATGTGGTTTTCGGTACATCCAGCAATAGCGCTGCTAGAACTACCTACGCTAACGCAGTTCGTTCTACAAAACCTGTCCCACTCAGTATAACTAAGCGTAAAGCCACTGGTACTTCAGCGGCTGATATTGACGATTGCAGTATCTTGAGATCTGGAAAGAGACGCAGAATGGGCAACAAGAAAAACAGCAACAACATTGATGTTTTGATTGACGACGTATGTGTTACACCATTGAGTTCTGTTCAATCAAAATCGCCTATTGCTCAAACCTTACAGGATA
Source organism: Wyeomyia smithii (assembly GCF_029784165.1). Taxonomy (NCBI): domain Eukaryota; kingdom Metazoa; phylum Arthropoda; class Insecta; order Diptera; family Culicidae; genus Wyeomyia; species Wyeomyia smithii. Next base: position 108,644,553 of record NC_073695.1, on the reverse strand, counting down.
ATGTCTCTGTGACGAGAAACACTACTGTTTTAAGACTTGAGCAAACGGTACTGTTCAAGCCAAAAACCGCCCAAACCGTTTCAGTAACTAGGAAAGACATTTGCGAAAAACTCGACCCGCTTATTTACGGTGCAAACGGAATGCAACATCGCGACCACGGAGAAATCACTGTTAGATGCGGATCGACTGAGCTTGCTTTGAAATTGGTGAACGATGCTAACATCTTACTTTCAGACAAATATCAAATCGAAAAGCTTACCCCATTGAGACCTAGAATAAAAATCATCGGAATATGCGACGAAACTTCAGAAAATGAAATAATAGACAAAATTAAAAAACAAAACACACTACCGGAATGTTCTGAACTGAAATTAATTCGCATGCATAAAATCAATAATCGGAGCGATCAGACGCATGCAGCAATTTTGGAAGTTGACGCTTTATCCTTCGACTTTTTTATGAAAACACGTAGAGTGAATATCGGCTGGGACCGTTGTCGCATTGTCGAAGTTTTAGACGGTTTGCGATGCTACAACTGCTCTGAATACGGTCATATATCAGCTAAGTGCAGCAAACCGGTATGCTGTCCTAAATGCGCCGAAAATCATGCTGTCGACAAATGTGAGTCAGAATCGCAGAAATGTGTCAACTGTCAACTTTTCAACAAAAAGCGTAATCTGCCTGCCGAGAGTGAGCTTGATGATAAACACGCCTCCTGGAGTTCTATATGCCCCCTCTACAAAAAACAAGTTGACAGGTCAAAACAAAGAATCGATTATTCGACATAGCAATCAGCTTCGTCAACCAGTTTTGCTAGCCAGCCGGATTTCTACTGCTTGCTGGGACGCAACGAAACTAGCTTTATGGAAGCTCTTGACCCCCCCCACCACAGTCGAGCTTTTCCTGCCAGCGCACAACAGTCGTCCCGGCCCTGCGTGTGGACGCGGGGAACGGAGTTTCCAAAATACATCTTCAGGCAAGTATAATCCTGATTACGACAATTCTTCCGCTGATTCGTTCTGCGCTTCCAGCCTATCTGCAACTGGTTCACCACTGCATGCTGATCAACCTAAGGACCAATACCTTTGAAATATAACTGCAGAACCTGGACAATCGCTGCTCATGAATCTGCATTCTGATAGCCCGGGACGCACGTCACACAGTAGTATGGTAGCCCTGGACCCTCCTAGCTCAGCTTTGCCCAATGCTAGACCCTGTAATTTTCAGCTTTCACGCTCCTGCCATCATAGTCGTCCCGGCTCTGAGACTAGTGCTGGAGACAGGGCCTACCAAACTGCCGCTCACGGCAAGTATTCTTCATTTAACGACGTCGCTCGGCCTGATGCCGTCTCCACTTCCAGGTTACCTTCAGGTGATCCAGAATTGCAAATTCCGCTGTTCTATCAGAACACAGGCGGCATCAACACGTCCTTTGCCGATTACCAGCTAGCATGCAGCGACGCATGCTATGACATTTATGCTTTCACCGAAACCTGGTTAAACAACAACACTTTATCGCATCAACTGTTCAATGAAACGTACTCAGTTTATCGGCATGATCGTTCAGTCCTCAACAACAACAAGTGCACCGGTGGTGGAGTTCTTCTAGCTGTTCGTTCCAGTTTCAAATCTCGTCTGTTGAAACTTCCCGAGGATTTAACGGCAGAGCATCTGTGGGTGGCGATTTCCACGCTTACTGGCAACCTGTTTATTTGCGTAATGTACGTTCCTCAGCTTAATAGGAAAGCATACACTTTCTCTAGAATGGATCGTTTCACAAATAGAAGCTAGAGACAACATTGTCATAATAGGTGACTTCAATCTCAGCACGATATCATGGCTCCACAGTAGTCACAACTTCTGATTCCCCAATTATTCTCGTTCTTCGAACAGACCAGCATCGTTTGCCCTACTCGATGCGTATTCTACTGCCAGGCTCCGGCAAGTGAATGGTGTTTTGAATACTAACAACCGTTTGCTCGATTTGTGCTTCATCAGTGAGGATTTGGGGTAAAACTGTTCCCTTCTACAAGCTCCTGCGCCGCTTGTAAAATATTGCAGACATCATCCACCTCTACTACTGACGCTGGAAATGCATCCTGAGCATCGCTTTGAAGAAATCGCCGAAACTGTTCACTACGATTTTAACAGAGCAAATTTTGTTGGAATGAACAACTTCCTAGCTGGTGTTGATTGGAATACTTCGCTTGCCTGTGACGATGCTAACTCCGCAGCTTCGACGGTGTGTAACATTTTGCTTTACGCCATTGACCAGTTTGTGCCTAAAAAACGCCACCGTAAACCAGCTAATCCAAACACTTGAAGAGAATAAAAAGAGCGGCCCTGAGGAAATTCAGTAAACATCGAACCGATGCTGCGAAAGCTGAATACTTACGCGCCAACGCCGCTTACAAGCGCCTCAATGCCACCTTATATAAAAACTACCAGTGTGATCTGCAGAATCGTCTCAAATCGAATCCCAAACAGGTCTGGAGCTATGTAAACAAACAACGCAAAGAATCTGGTTTGCCGTCTAACATGACTAATGGGACCATTGAAGTGGACACTGTCGAAGGTATTGCCGACTTGTTTCGCACCCAATTCTGCAGTGTATTCTCTGAGGAAAATCTAAATGCTCAGGATGTCGCAAATGCCACGAGCAATATACAGACTATGCGATTATTCGGCTCTTCGTTCACTATTAATAGAGACATGGTGATTGAAGCCGGGAATCAATTGAAAACATCGATAGGATCTGGCCCTGATGGTATTCCCTCGTTAATCCTCAAACGTTGTTTGAATTTTCTTGCTGCACCTTTGGCCATGGTTTTCAACCTATCCTTAACGACGGGCGTTTTCCTCGAATGCTGGAAGAATTCATTAATCTTCCCCATTCACAAGAAGGGATGCAAGCGGACTGTTACTAACTATCGTGGAATTGCATCGCTAAGTTCTGTCTCAAAGCTTTTTGAAATAGTTATTCTTGAAAAATTAACTCATGACTGTTCGCACATCATTTCTCTGGACCAGCATGGGTTTATGCCGAAGCGCTCGACGACAACAAATCTGATTACTTTTACATCGTTTATTACTCGAGAAACTGAACGCGGTCATCAAGTAGACGCTATTTATACCGACCTCTCTGCTGCATTCGACAAGGTAAACCACGAGATTGCTTTGGCAAAATACGACAAAATAGGAATTAATGACAACCTCCTAATCTGGCTTCGCTCCTACTTGACTGGCAGAACTATGTCTGTAAAACTAGGTGATTTTATCTCGTCCCCCTTCTGTGTTACATCCGGCGTTCCTCAAGGCAGTCACCTAGGACCATTCCTTTTCCTACTGTTTATGAACGATGTAAATTTGCTTTTCAAATGTATGAAATTATCTTACGCTGACGATTTAAAACTATACAACACAATAACAAATATTCAAGACGCCCAGATGCTGCAACATGATTTGGAAGCCTTCGATAGTTGGTGCCGAATTAACAGGATGTCACTAAATGTGTCTAAGTGCTCAGCTATCTCCTTCGGTCGGAAACATGCCATGTATCGTCACGAGTACAGCTTACAAGGTACTGTTTTGAGTCGCGAAACGGTAGTTAAGGATCTGGGAGTTATGCTCGATTCGAAATTAAGCTTCAAGGACCATGCAGCTTACATAGTTTCAAAGGCTTCATCGCAATTGGGATTTCTGTTTCGCTTCGCTAAAAACTCCAAAAATGTGCACTGCCTCAAAGCGCTCTATTGCTCTCTGGTTCGTCCAATATTGGAATACTCCGCTGTTGTATGGTGTCCTTTTTACCAAGACACAATTGCGAGGATTGAAGCCGTACAACGCAAATTTGTTCGCTTTGCCTTGAGACAGTTTCCTTGGCGTGACTCGCGTAACCTACCAAGCTATGAAAGCCGTTGTAAGCTCATCGACTTAGAGCTACTGGAAGCAAGGCGGATTTTGGCCAAGGCTTGTTTCGTTGGAGACCTTCTTCAGGGAATCATCGATTGTCCTTTACTACTCGGCCTTCTTGATATAAACGCTAGACGACGCAATCTCCGTTCACACACGTTTCTAACTATTCGACCTGCAAGAACTAACTATGCTCTACATGAACCAGTGCTCAGCATGTGTCGTGTCTTCAACAGCCGCTACGTAGCGTTTGATTTCAACGCGTCCCGTGATAAAAACAAACGATGCTTGAGAAACTTTCTGTGTTAGTTTAATTGTTAATTAAGTAATTGTCATTAGGGTAGGATTTTTTATCTGTTGACAAATAAATATATGTAATATGTACAGCTGCTCCATTTCCTCAAACTCCATCTCTTCCAGGCGGCGCTTTTTGTCCCGAAACAGATTGGTCTGCTGTCTTCGCTTCAGTTTATTTCGCATCACGTTTTGACGGATCTCTTGCTGCAGTATCAATGCCCGCGCTGCATTTTTCTCGTCTAGAATCATCTGACACTCCTCGTCGAACCAGCTGTTACGTCGATTCCTCTCGACGAACCCTGTGGCACCTTACGCTGCGCTGTTAATGGCTGCTTTTACCTCACTCCAACAGTCTTCTATAGGGGCTTCAATGAGTTCACCCTCTTCCGACAGTGCTGTCCCGAGGCTTTGCACGTATTTAGTAACGACTTCAGGAAATTTGAGTCGTTCCAGGTCCAGGTCATACCGTGGCGGGCGACGGTAGCGTATGTTGTTGACAATTGAAAGTCTTTGGCGCATTTTGATCAACAGAAAACAGTGGTCAGAATCGACGTTTACGCCTCGGATTTTTTGTACTCATGCAGATTCTAGAATCCAAAAGAACTAGTTAGCATAACTCGAGGTGAAACATAAAAAAGTTGTTATTGTTGGTCCAAATATTATTGAAATCTCAAAATAACTGCCACTACTGATAAACAAATTGATCGAATAGTGACAGCTTTCATCAATTGGTATTAATATTCCATTTCATTACATTACGGCTGATAAAATATAACTCTATCAGGTTTGGCACTTTATTCTTTCGACACAAGTACTAATTATTCCTGGTCCATAACCCAACAAGCAGTAAAAAAAATCAATCATCAATATCATAACGCCAATCAAAGGCTCCCCTAGAAGCTAACACCTCCCAAACCGGGCGCATTCTCACGCCAGAATGTACGTACCACAACGCGTCCCTCCGCGCATTACGCCAAATGAGAGCAGAGCGAACGCGAATTTGAGCGGATTAAAATCACGAACCGTCACTCAGACCGGGCTGACAGAAATCACCGCACACGTCACGACAAAACGAATGATTGCTCGGAGTTCACTGAAACCCTGGTGGGGCCGGAATCGTCAGTCAGTCAACAGCAGTTGCCTCGATGCCTACACGTTCTGTCGGCATTTTGTCGGTCGCGGCATCGCTATGAAATCTGAAGTAATCTCTCTCGTGTACTCGTTTTCTTTCGCCGCACCGTCTCGCTAGCTAGCGCAATTTGCATATTGAACCGGTTCTTTGCAATAACACTAACTTCTTGCTTTATTCGGTGTCGTGTTTTACGTCGCAGCGAATAAAATGCTGAGCGCAAAACTCAAACCGGGAATGAAAGAGTCCCCGCGAAAGACAGAGTGCGCGCGAAATTGAATAGAGAGGGCAAAATAGCGGCGTGACATAAAAATACATGCATTTACAAAAAAACTAGCATTTTGCACACCATTCATAAATCACCTCACCATATTGCATCACGTGAATGCATTTCAAGTGGTGATAAATAATAATTATTAAAATTTTTAGTCAAGTAATTTGGCGATTGTACAAAAGTTAGCAGTTCCATGAGCACTGAACAGTCACTAGTACTTGTTTTTTAATTATGAGGCAAATACGAATGAATAAACTACAAAAGTTGATCACGTTTAAACTAGTAGCGAACTTACATCCTATAACAGTGATATTGTACAACATAACATTTCAATTACTTGGAAGTAATTTGATGCATTATCAACTATTCATTTGGATATCTACAAAAACTCATCTCCGTCGCCGAACAAGACATTTTTTAAACAACAAACCCTTAGCTACTTGGACTTATTTAATATCTTCGACGGTTTTATTACAGTTATTACCTACTTTTAACGACAGTTATGTCGGATACCAGAGGAACTAATCGTGAAATAATAATAAAAACTATCTATAAAACTTAAATAAATCATCTTTTAAGACAGACATTTTTAATTCTACTTTTGCTCTATATTTCGTACGAAAATGACTGGTTCGTTAGACCAGCATAGTATCTGGATCGAAACTGGAAAGCGCTTCTGTTACGAGATTCATGAAATTGTTACATGAAGTAATACTTTTAACAAGCTGAAATGTAGGCTTCGTTTACGGAAAATGTTCGTAGAACTTGGGCATTGGTTTAAAAACAGGGACAACATCACAACAGATCAATGATTTTGGTCGCATTGATTGATCCATAACACAGTGCACAGTGGTCCAAAAAAGCAAAAAGTGGAACTTAATTACATAGTGCCTTCCACCGTCATCCTAGCTTAATGGTGTCTGCTTCGAAACAATTATTGATATGAATGACCCGCATAATCTCAAATTATCGAAAGTTATAAAAAGGTTATTATGCTAAAATTTGGAAAAAAATATCTTTTTTGTGATAAAAGATAGCGGAATAGTTTATTTGGCAAAATTGTAGGGTAACGCCCACCTATTTTTTTATTGTTCGCAATATAGTGTCAACTCTTAAAACCGTGTTTAAACATAAAAAAGTAATAGCTGAGATTGAGAATAAATTATTATTTGGCATAATTAACCCTCTAGTGCCCAATGCCGCCATTTGGCGGGCTTCAGTCGAAGTTCCGAAAAGCTTCAATAAATACTCAAAAAGTGTTTATAATGGTTTATAGTGATTTTATCGAAGTCCGTTTAGAAATTAATTTGGGCACTAGAGGGTTAAATAACAAACCCCGTAAACAATTAATTGATTAGTGAGTGGGCGAATTGTGGGGTCAGGGAGAATTGCAGGGTCCTTAATTTGAACAAAATTTTTATGTTCTTTGGGTATAAAGTTATAAGGTTTATTATATGAAGTAACTCAAAATTTAGTATTTTGTACTTAGCTTTCATTAGTTACATTCTACACGAAACAAAATTTAAGTACAAAATACTGAATTTTGAGCAACTTTCACACATTTCATATATTTTTAACTTTGTATCCAATGAAGGTTAATATTTACAAACAGTTCAGCAAAATTTCATATTATCAAATTTTCTACAACTTTTTCCATATAAAGTTTTCCTCTATCTCTTAGGCGGCAACCATATATTACGTAACGCTCATAGGGGGGAGGGGGGTATCCTTGAGCGTTACGATATGTTACACAGGGGAGGAGGGGGGAGGTGAGTTCAGCGTTACGTAACAAAAAATCTCTCGAGAGACTCTCCAAAAATGACCATTTTTAACAAGCAAATCTTTCTACAGCGCACAATGGTCCAGAAACCAAATTTAGGGGGAAATTTGGGTCTAGAGCTCTAAAGCAATGTTTTAGAGAAATCTACAAAGTTGTTACATATAATCAAGCGCTTATTGAAAAATTATCAAAAATTAGGGTGACCGAAATTTTCGATGCAATCCATTATCTAACTTTTTTATCTTTGTAGATAAAAGAAAAACTTGTTCTACAATGTTATAGCTCTAATAATTTCAAGTAATTTTATAAAAAAAAGTTTTTCTCTATCTTTGAAAACAACCAATTTATATTGGAAAAAAAAAACATTTTGCGCTCTAACTTTTTAATACAAGTTTCACCCAAAAACTGTCTTTGAACGACTTTTAGACTTTTTTTTTCAAAGGAAACAATTTACAATGCTGATATTTTAAATACACTAAGGTCGTTTTTTACGCGGGGGATGCGTTCCAAATTTGTATGGGCCCGCGTAAAAAACGACTTTTTTGAGTTGCAAATATAACAAAGAAAACCATCCTAAAACGTTGAAACCTCGTTTCAATATGATAATGCCCAATCTAGAGACACAAATTCAATATTTTAAATTTTGAGTATTTACACCAAAAATTGTGAATTTTTTTGAAAACTGATATATGATCACTCGTGGCCTAAAACGGAAAACGTGATTGAAATGAGGTCGATATCTTGTACCGTTTTTGAGTAATGAAGGAAAGCAACCCGCGTAAAAAAAACCGCGAGAAAAGCGGCCTTACTGTATCTCAATTGTACTCGAAGTTTTTAATGTTTTTCATAGAAAAAACATGCGTTTTTTATTTGTTTGTCATTCTTTTTGGGACAAACATAAAAAATATCTCTTGATCTCATTTCAATCAACTGATCAACTGATTCAAAAGTTTTGATTTTTTTTCAAATAAATACATCGAACACAGTCGTTTTTTATGGTCATATTAAATGCTATAGTGCTTTCGACAAAGTTTTTGCATATCGCAAAGGGCAACTTCAAATGCAAATAGATTTTTGATAAATCCACCTCAGAGTGAGACGAAAATTTTATTTTTTCTATTACTTGTCATAGTTAAATAAATGGCGAATTACCGGTTCAGGAGATTGTGTCGACCTCGAATAAGGGCTATGTGGTTGCCAAGGTGAACGGAGTAATCTACTTCAGTTGCTATGCCTCGCTACGCTGGCCTACAGACATGTTCGCTCAGATGGTCGAACATGTAACCGTGGCACTAACGGGTCCAAAGCCGTTGGAGATGGCGGGGAGCTTCAACGCTTGGGCTGTTGAGTGGGGAAGTCGCTGCACTATCCAGAGGAGTCAAATCTTGTTGGAAGCTTCGGTGAAGCTCAACTTAGATCTGGCCAATGTTGGTACTAAAAATACCCACAGCAGGATCGGCGCGGAATCGATCATCGACGTGACGTTCGGCAGCCCGGGACTGATCACGAACTGGAGGGTAGACAACGGCCACACTAATAGCGATCATCAGTCGATCAGCTATAGCGTGAACACGAGGCGGCAAGCGACGGGTAGGGCCAATACCCCAACCACCCGCGGCTGGAAGAAATCGCATTTTGATGTCGATGTACTTTCGAAAGCAATAAGTTGGGCCTCGAAGGGATGAAGGGCTCCCCAGAATGCGAACCAACTTGTAGCCACACTATCGCGGGTGTGCGACGCCGCCATGCCTAGGTCTTGTCAGCCTAAAAATGGAAGGCCTCTGGTGGACCGACGCGATAGCCGACCTCCACCCCCGGGTTGTTCAGGGTGGTCATGGAGAAATGCTTAGACGACTGCCTCTTCCCGGATAATTGGAAGCAACAGAGAAGGCCGGGAAACCACCAGGTGACCCATCAGTATATAGACCAATCAGTCTGCTAGACACAGCGGGCAAGGTGCTTGAGAGGGTAATCATCAACAGAACTGTGAGATTCACAGAGATTCACGCCAGCTGAGACACTATAGCCTACGCGCTTCGGAGTCTCAGAATGCCGGTGCCTCTATAAAAGATTCAAGAAAGTTACTTTCAGAATCAATTGCTGGTCTACAGAACATATGAGGGTCAAAAATGCGTCCCGATTACTGCAGGAATACCGCAAGGTTCCATCCCGGGTCCGGTACTGTGGAATGCCATGTACAACGGTGTACTAAAGCTGAAGCTCTCACCGGGAGCGATGATTGTGAGCTTTGCGGACGATATAACTCTAGAGGTCTATGGCGAGTCAGTATCCATACGCGTTGTTGAGGATTTGATGCACTCCAGGAAACTGGAGTTAGCGCATCACAAGACAGAGGTCATCGTAGTGAACAAACGTAAATCGGAACAGAAGGCGTCCGGTTGATGCAATATCGCCTCAGAGCGATCCTTGAAGATCTTGTGGGTAATAGTCGACGACAAGTTCATGTTTGGGAGCCACGTCGACCATGACTACAAAAATGCTTCCACGACTATAGCGGAATTATCGCGCATTATATCTAATAGTTTGGCAGTATTTAGCAGCAGGCGGAAGCAGCTAACTAGCGTGGTAACTTCCACACTCAGGTATAGTGAATCCGTGTGATCGAAAGTGTTGGGGACTTCCAGTTACCGCGGAAAACTGGAAAGCACCTACAGGCTCATGTGCGCGTATCGAACCGCGTCATACGAGGCAATATGCGTCCTGACTGGCATAATATCTATTAGCATTATTCTCCAATAGAATGTTGAGTGCTTCGACCAACTTGATACAAGAGGTATACGGACCACCAGAAGGTCAACTCCGATGGCTAGGTGGCGGCGGGAATGGTCTGATTCTGGAGGTATATATTCAAAGGCATATGGACGCAACGGCTCATCCCGGGGAGAGCCGGATTGATCGAGAGGTTCCATGGGGAAGTTAACTTCCACTTGCACAGTTACTGCCAGGCAGTGGCTGCTTAAGGCACAAGTTTGGGCACGTGGGGTCACCTATGTGTCCACAATGTGCGGACGCGGAAGAAACCAGTGAGCATGTGCTATTCTTATGTCTTTGTTTCGCACAAGTAAGGAGCAAAACGTTGACAATAAGCGGGCCGAATACTACTCCGGAAAACATAGTAAGAAGGATGTGCGACGACGAGAGCACATGGAGTGCAGTCACCACGGTTTCTTCCCAGATAGTTCTCACGCTGCAAAGCACCAATCGATTGAACACCCATCGAAATGCCAGTGAAGACTGACTTTGCCTTTACGAAGTTGGCCAAGTCGTTAAAAATAATAAATAAATTCTTTGTTTCCCCGATGTTATTACGTTTTTCATTGCATATTAGTTACGAAATAAGGTGGTGTAGTTGAATTTTTGAATCGTTCGCAAAGAAATTAAAGAAATACTTACAACTTTAAGCTCAAACGGTTGAAAACATGAATGAAAAATGGCACTGTGTTGCTTTCGTAAGTAATAAACAACCAAGAGCTATCAAACTATATGGTAGATGTTGGTGGAAGGGCTGTCAACTTACTTGTATTTTTAATTTGGTTGAAAATTGCACCATTTGTTTTATTCAAGCTCTGCCTGAAACTGCCCCCGTCCGAAACTGCCCCCCTTTCCACTACCATTATTCATCTCAGCTCATATATTCATCTTATAAAACATGAAAAAATGCATATTTTCTAACTGAATCAATCTACTAATCCATGGAATGGATTCTTCTTAGTACACTTTATATTTCTTATAAAGATGAATCTTAGTTTTGACAGTAAAAAGCTTCAAACTCGATATTAAAGTCGCGCATCAAGTTGCCAAATAATACGGAAAATGGTGAATTTTTCCGACTAATTGACATAAATCGACAGCACTGCAGTGGTTACCTAGGTTACCAATTTTGCACGTAAACAACTACAGAGGATAACTATGTAACCTACTACGACGGTTTGCGGCTTCCTTGATTCATGAAAGTGTGATTCATTCATGATTAACAGTGTGATGAATATGGGGGCGTCGTGAGTTGAATAACTGAGCAGTGATTTAAGTTTTGAGATGAATATGGAAGCGTTGTAAAAAATGGGTTTTTTTCACAAAATTTAGGATAAATCTAGCGAAGATTACTAAATTTCCATTGCTGGGCGATTCCATAAAAGCATGTAAGCGTATTTTGTTTATTTTTGCAATAATTTTGTGAAAATTTAGTGTTTAATCCGTGCATTCTTCGTGAATAACGGCTTAATGAGATGAATAATGGAACAAATACCCCGTCACTTTGAAATCAAAGATGGCGATTTTGGAATACTGAATAAAATTGCCTATATTTCCGATTGCGGAACAATTATTAGAGATCCAAACTTCATTTTGAAACTCGATTGCTTGACTTCATTTTTGAACTACGATTGTTTGATACAATCCAATATGGATATTATCGCCCTGTACGAAATAAGATTAAATTTATTTTCAAGCCATGAGGCTGATTGATAAAACAGCCATCTTGTTATGTTTTTCTATATAAAAATATATTTTATCATGTCCGACTTACTTCTTAATAAATGCAAAAATTTTGTCTCCACGTCGCTTTTTTTACCCCAAAAATATTAAGGAAAACTCGCTCCGACTGAGGAGACTTCTTAAGGGTCAGACCATACGAGATAGAATTATTATAGGAAAAATTGTTTAAAATAAAATTGACGTGACAAAAGGCTAAAGTAAATGTATTGAAGGGCATTTACTTTATCCATTCAAATTTGAGTAATCCAAAGAAATCAACGTGCATAAATGTTGGTAATAATACAGAAGAGTGAACGAACCCCACTTTTTTTTCTCATTTGTAAAAATTAATCTAGTTCTAGTCATTTGTTATGATAAAAACATAAATATTTTTCATTTCTTTTTAAAGATTTCAATTTTGATATAGGTATCTTCTACAGTTTTTAACATTATATAAAATTTTGAAAATATTTTCAGTTGCAAAGGAAAATACACATTGAAATATTACAAATACTGCTAAAGGACTAGTGCGGTTGAGAGTAGGATTTAACTCTTATAAAGAAGCTGAACGTAGAGTGGACAAAACATATTCAAGGCTTCAATCCTGCCGACTTTCGTGGGGCAGTGATTAATCAAGAGATACTCGAAGATTGTTGGAGTCATAGGTCATATAAAACTTTTTTGATGAAATTTGTTGACACGTGGGACCAACCAGAGCCAAGTCAGGGCCAGTCTAATGAAGTGGCGATAATAGATCATGTGCATACTTTATTATTGTGTTTAACTATTAATACCAATCCGGAAAACCCAAACGTCTGGTTTCCAATTCCAGAGAAGTAATTTAGAACGACCAAGGTTTGAAGATTCTATCTTATAATATATTATGTGGTTCTGCCACTTAATAACCTTCCGTGGGGGGTTTCTCTTAGTTACACTTTAGATACAAATAAACCAACTGTTTGGATGCTAGAAATGAACTGACGCTCAACTTCACGTCGTTCGCATTTATTAGAATCTCTTTTGACAGAGCTGCTCGAATCCGAACAGCACTCTAATTTGGTTCCTATATATTTCAGGTAAAATTGAAGTATCGAAAATCGATACTTGTATGCAACACATACGACGCTCTGCCGATTCACAAGCTTTATATTGTGTAGTGGTTAAAAACAAAGGAAGGACAGAAAGGAAGAATACTCTTTAACCGTATCCCTGTTTTACTCTCAGATCAACCACAATCGGATGGCTCAGGACTGTTCATTCTGTTCGAAGGGTTAAACATCGCTTCAGAATACCTTGGCGTCCTTTCTTCAAAGAATTGAAATCGAGATCAAGGAAAACAATACATCTGACCACCTAGCGGTTATCAACTGTGGAAGCTGCAGCTGCAAAGTGCTTGCTGAAGATTGATGGACGGATGAATGAATGAAAAGTCTAAGCTATAACTTCTTCATCAATTGTAATTTTTTTGTTCTGTTTGTCAGCAGTACTTCGAGTGAATCTGATTGAACCAGGTCAACTAATAAATTTGCAATTAGTTTTTCAATTTTATACAGCACAGGAAGAGAAACTTTTCACTGGGACAGTCGAAATTCGTTCAGATGGTAAAATTACAGTAGTCATATATTCTGATGATTCTAATGAGCATTTTAATATGCGGTTGCCTAAAAACATATTTTTCAATTTGCCGATTTTTATTACCCTACGCTTGAGCCGTTTCAAACAGAGAAATCTGATAACACGCAATCAAATTTGCACAAACTCAACCAGAAAACAGTGGAACATTCTTCGATCATCTCCGATTTCAATAGTTAACATTCGCTGACTGCCTTATACTGTAATAATAAAGCAAGCCTCACCAAAGGTGCTAACATGTGGCGTTGGAAATTCAAAGAAACTAATTATATCGGAACGTTGGCACCAAGACAAGTCAATTATTGGAAATTATGTTCAAATTTAAAAGCAGCGCACCGATAAGAACCCACTGGAAGTCAAAAAGAGGACGAGTTGTTGTCTAGCTTCTTCATCGCCTATAAATTGTTTGATCTTCACAAGAAGCGAAGGAAGATGTACAAGGCGAAAGGTTACGGCCGATTCCCGGGGAGAAAAACAAACATCCCGCTCGCGTATACGGACACGCACACACATGGACCACACGAAACCAAATAACCGAGAATGAGGAACACCCGAAAAAACAAACTGACAACTCACCGAATTGAATGGGATGATAAATTAATAAATGATGAAGTTTAATGAAATAAACACACTCGACGGCCAGAACAGCGCCGCGCGCCGCGCAAAGCAACCACGAGTCGCAAGTAGCCACAGCTCGAGCCAAAGCGCATGGTGTGATGTTGACTTGCCCATTCCCGCGTGGAAGAGGGTGGTCCGGGGTGTCCTCCTGGCTGCAATCGTCTCCAATCGAGTGAACTGGTCTTGAGTTGTGTGTAGCAGCCGATTGCCGCGAACCGGTTGCCAGCCAGCAGAGGGACGTACTTGCTGCTGCTAAGTTGGTGTTTCGGTTGAGGTTCGCTGTACGATCCGGTCGAGTATAAAACATTGAACTGCGGCGGCCAGCACGCGGTTTGTCGTGTCGAGGGAAACGATAGTGTGTACCATGGGTTTTAAGTTACAATTCGTGACAGACAACCGACATGGCTAGCTCTAATTAAATTAATTAACTTTAGTATTGGGCACTAATTGAAAAGAAATGTTCGTTCGACTTCGGGCATGCGAAGTCAATCCGACTGCTGCAGCCGCACGGTATGCAGGAGTTGAAAATCATGTTATCATAGTTTGAAAATTTTCTGAATAGTTGTATATACTTTTTTCTATCAGTTAGTAATTGCATTCTCAAAAAGATATGTAATAGATTCACGCTAATTATTTTTTCGTCATTTTCTGCACGTACATGACAATCTTTATAGCAGAGGAGTTGTATTTTTGTATAGCATTAATGATTCCTTACAACATAAATAATGTATAATTGATACTTAAATTATACAAACTTAAAATCATAGCCGTAATTGGTTGCATTTTTTACATATTCACAAACAATCAAAATCTTTTCAGCAGCCTCAGGTACTTTGAAGCCGAACATACCACAATAAAACGTTGACATGACAATCTTCGTTTTATTTTTTCACTTCAAAAAGCTTTTATTGGTCTGCATTGATAATACGTAAACGAACTTGGAATCATGATGTGTGCTGAACGGTTTAAACAAAAAGTAAGTGCGCGGTGAGGTTGTTTATAAACAAAAGTTTTTGCAATAATTTTTTTTCCAATATGGCCGATTCTGCTATTGACATACCGTTACACCATGTCTCTATTCATCATGCTTTGACAATTGAAGTTCGTTAATTGAACCAGGCATTTTATAGTGGAGAGGCCTAGACCTAATGGTCATCAAAGTGCGGTCTCTGCGGTAGCAACGTATTCGTGAGTAAAAAACTTCTGAACAATCAGAAGCTATCAGCGGATAGAGTTGTAGCAGAGTACAATTAGAAAGTTGACTGACGGTTCGATGAGCCATTTGGAGTGAAGCTGAACTAACTTCAACGACACGGTCAGTGACGTTGTAGTGGGTGGTTTGATGCTGAGTGTCTACGCAAACACATTAGGAGCAGCGAAACATATCAGATGCGGGAGAAATCCCGGAACGTTAGAGTTGCCTAAAAGAGGTTTCATCGCCATGAGAAATGTGAAGATTGAGATCGCGTCCTCTTGGAGGAGGAGAATGGCTTCACTAAGCACGACACGAGGAGCTTTTAAAGAGCAATAGCTTGAATCGCGAACCGGACCGTGTCAGTCCATCCCATGTGTTATGACAGGCAGGGGAACCTGGTTACTGATAAGTTGCAAGTGAACAAAGGTTGGAAACAATACTTCGAAATGGTATTGAACGGTGAGAAAAGTAAATGAGTCTTCGAGGGGAACTGGAGAGAAATTGGAAAGAATGGACAAGTTGTGGATCCGTCAATCTTGGACAAGGTGAAAAATGCTTGCAGTGTGCTGAAGAACGACCAAGCCGCTGGAAAGGACGACTTACCGAACGAACTTTTTCCATCGCCACATCGTGATTAGCCGGAAAAATCGTTTTGACTATCTTATTCAGGCGCTGCGTCATTGCCTGCAGCTCCGAGACTGGCGAACGGGACTGCTGCTTTCTGACATGTACATATGTCCATGTTTGCCAGGCATTCTTTCAGGGATTGGCCGGTTGCACCGACCTCCCGGCCAAGCACACGCATCGATGTAGTTACGTTTCCCTCAATCTTCCTTTTCAGTCCTTACGAGCTTATTGTCTCTCGGAGTCGTCGGTCGTCCGGAACCGGGCCTACATTCGATGCTCTGATTGTTAATAGTGCCAAGATGTTGTAGATGCCGTAACAGGCGTATCCGGTGTCCACGATGTGCCGCAAGATGTCCTTTTTCTACGCAATGAGGAACCGTTCTTTGAACGCGAACACTTCTGAACGGTGAAGCTTTACTGTTTTTGCTATCACGATTAGAGTTCGACTGAAAGAGCCATCATTTTTTTTCTGTTGACTTATGGGGGAATATGATTGGTGATGATGATGATGATGGTCCCACCTCATCGGTTTGAGCTGGTCGATTTATCTAAGTAAGATATTATATAGAGTCATACAATGTAACCAGTTGACAAACAAATAACGGACTGGTTATTAATACAGACATAGAATACCAATAATTTGAAAATAAATAAAAAATAAACGATTTTTCAATAACATTGATCCAAGGCTCATCCAGAACGTTTCCAACCCGAAAATTATCTGGACTTGGTTAGGAATTGAACCTAACATTTAGGAGCGTTAACTAATCAGAATTGGTTCTGGATAACGATCCAGAACTACGAGAGAGATCCTATGACACTATAGTTCCCGATAACGAGCTCTACAGTCCACAGGCAAACCCAAGCCTTTTCAGTTTATTTCTCCGAACCCTTTTTTTAAATCGTAAAAGCAAATAAATTAAGAAAATAAAGGTGACAGCAACCCAAAAAGCAACTTATCAACCCGTTATGCTTTTTGTTTCAATTTCAGGGGTTTAAACCTGATGTACTCAATATCCAGATTGTCTTTGTCAGTCAACGCGCGCGTGGCTCAAACATGTGTAGCCGACTCATTTTTTTAACTCTATTATTAATTATTATATAACTATATTCAAACAAAAATCCATCATCATCAATGAACATAATAACTTAATGTACCCAATAAATTAGAAAAAAAGTTTAAATTTTACAATCTTCGTCATTGATTTACAAAAAATTCTATATAATCTGTCTACAAGACAGACTTTATGTGTGAAAAAATTTATAAATTTATATCGCAAAACCGTAAAACTCGCTTCATGTCATTAATTATTTTGAATAATTAATTATATTAAATAATTGGTGCAGCATGGATTTTTTTTAGCGCAAACGTTACCTCAGCCGTCTTGGTGACGGAAAGTACAGCATCCATCGTGGTGAGGGTATGGTCTGAGGAGAAACCATCTACGGATTGATTGGAAGGAATAATATACCCCATCTGTTTAATAGACTAAGGTCGTTGCAAGAGGCTTTTGTTGATGTATTTCGTGCGAGATGATCCCAAACGTACCAGATGTTCGAGAACACAACCTACAGACACATCATCTGTTAATAGGCTTCAAGGCGACGTACGAATCAGTGAAAAGCAACGAGTTGTTGCAAATTATGCTTCAACATGGATTCCCAGCTAACAACTGCCAAAGGAAGAGGGCGAAATTTCGGACCCACCCCTGGTGTTAATAATTAAGCTGTGGAGAAGGCCTTTACGGCTCTCAGAAGGAAGAATTGAACTTACCATAAACACTGCCAGTACGAAGTGGTGGTTCGTTGTTGCTGCGGTGGTGATGTATGCACTCGTAACCCAATAATACGTAGTGGTAGAAGGTGGTATAAGGTGAGCCGCGAGGAGAAGAGACGGATTGCGTCAGTGATCTGGGTCTATTACGAATTGTGAAGTCAACTTAGGTCCCGCAGCCTACAAATCCGCCCGAAATTTACGCTCTACAGGACGTTGAAAATCCCGGTCAGTAGACATGAATCGTGAACGTGGAAGGAAGGCGGTCGGCGAGCGCTTCTGAGGTCTTCGGGCGTAGAATCCTGCGATCAATACTAGTATGGCATCACCAGCTTAACGAAATATAAAAACAGGCTGACATTGCCAAGCTAATGAAATTGGGCATGTTACAGTGGGCAGGCGACGTGGAACGTATGGCGGATAAGCGACAGGCAAAGATAGTTTTCAGCAGAGACCCGGACAGAGGCCGACGACTCCGAGGTAGACGGTGCACCTGCATATACTGCTAACTTATTTCAAAACTGGTATAGAAACAATTTGATGGATTTTCTGGATAAAAATAAATATTCGCCGAGCTTGTCATGCTTGTCGAAGCTTGCTGGTTACAAAATCTCCAACATGAACAGTTCAAGGCGGTTATCCAGAAAATCTGAGATGTAATACCCATGAAATCGGTACGTATTGCCTGCGACAGCTTCGAAAAGCGTTTCAAGTTGATGAATGTAACTAATACCCTCCATTAGTTTTTTTTTCGTTTTTTTTTACCCTTTTGTGAATTTTTTACACCCTTTTGCTACTTATTGAGAAATAACCTGCTCTGTGTTATTGTGCTTTTTGTCTTCACTTTCAGGCTTAGTAATCTACTGCCTTCCTTATCGACCTTATCATATACTCCTGCAAGCTATCACTCTAGCAGTTCTATGTTATGATATTTTCGAAGCTTTAGACCAGAGGTTATTAAGTATGGAGGGAAGCTTTGTGTGGAAGATCCTGAGAATAAACCCATACTTAGGGCATCTTCAGCGGTGGTCCAAATCGTTGTTTTGCTCTATTTTTTTGGAACAAAGTCAAATTCACTGCTGCACTGGTGGTGTAAATTTTGTTTTATACCAGATCTAAATTGAAAAATTTTGAAACTGGTATACGTTTTGATCTATTTTTGTCAATTTTTGGAACAGGAAATAGATCGTTCTAAAACCCTTTGTACGCTTCCAACAGGTGGGTAAAATGTCATTTTTAATTAATTACCTCATTTTAAGCTATTTTCATATAAGCGTTTTGCGAGTGTTGGAGAAAAAACAAAACAGATTTTTCATGTCAACTCACAATTTATTTTTGTCGCTTTCCGAAGAAGGAAATGAACAGCTTTGTCGTTCTTGGCTTCAAGGAAACCGACCAGCGAAAGAGAGAACTCTGAAAGACCGTGGAGGATCGCGCCCAGGTTTAACTATTTCGATAAAAACCAGCAGCCACCAGGAAGCCAAATACGTTGGATATTCGTTAATCGCCTTAATTGTAGTGAGACTAAAGGAGGCCTCAAGAGGCCAGAAAAATGTTTCCCGAAGATATTGAACTGAAAATGTTCAGATTGCAGGCTTATTGCAATATCTTCAAAACCGAACCCTAGTTTAAAGAACTGCAAGATTCTGAAAGATTAATGACAAGAAAACGGAAGACGAAAATCTACGCGATCAAATATTTTTCGCTATCCTCTGAAGCCCTACTTGTAGCAGGAATTTTCGATCAAACCAATCCAACCTGAAAAATTTCACTGACGCTCGAGTCAAACCGTCAAATCCATAAAGTCTTGTGGAAATAAAATGTCTTGCCAAAGTAATCGTTTAATGTGCGTAAAAATGATCAAATTACCATTTGTTAAATATTGAATGCTTCTTATTATAACAAGTCTCATGGGAAACTGATAGTATGGGATATTGAATTGTTGACAGGGCGACAGATGTCAGCGGTTTGAAACAACAAGATGTACAACACCAGTGCGGAGAACGAAAAGTTGGCCTATATTTGCTGGTTCTATTTAGGTTTCGCTGGTGTAAATCTAGAATAAATTTGTTTCAAAAATAGACCACCGCTGAAGATTATCGCTATGAAAAATACTTCCAACAAAAACATACTCAGGAATTAAGAAGTGATATTTACTTATCTTTAAGCTATTTTGAACTTGTGTCCGAATTTTTTGAACACGGTGTAGTGGAACATCGACAGTACTGAGAGAATTAAGAGGAAAATCCATTTTTTTCCTATTGCGTTCCACTACAAATTTCGCGATATAGTGATTAACATTACGAAGACTAAAATTTTGAGGTCTCTAAAAGTTCTAATGTAAAAACATACTGTGCTGTACACTAGAAAACTAAAAAATAATAACAGAAGATCATGTCTTGAAAATGTGTCAAAGCACTTAGGCATTGAGTTGATATATAGCGCATAATAATTTCTTCAGCAGACATAAATTAGGTGCTCAGAGCACAACGTTTGTTAGTCTACGGGATCTAAGTATTCGTAAGATCACGAATATTAATGGCTTAGCGTATTCGGGATTCCAATTTCGTATGTTTTATTATAAACATGGTCAAGTTGTCGATTTTTAAAATAAATTCTGTTCTGGTATTAGTACACCATTCAACTTGATCAAAAAACTTAACGATTGGGCTCACCAAGAAAACTAGATTTCCATGTTCATCCGATTGTATCTGAACAAAATTTCATCCAGTGTTCTCGTTTATTCTTTGGAGAATATATATCTTTTGCTGTGCCAGCAGTAGAGAAATACAGCAGCAGACATCCGTTTATAAATTAAAACTTCATCCTCTTCGCATCGTTTACTCCATCATCAAGTTTAATGCAGTACCTATAAGGAAATCGAAATTGTATACCTGTGGTTTGGGTAGTTCCCCGCTCTGTCCGTTCTTCTTGTTTGCTATCTATTTGGAAAAAGAACGTAAAACCTTTCCGAAGAGAGTTTTTTCCACAACGGTAAGAACGTTACCACGCACGGGTGGCGAATGCGACACAAGATGAAACGGAGCAGATGTTTGAAGTGGGTGGACTTACCATCGTCGTCGCTACGGTTGATGAATGAACACATCGCAGACGGTTGGCCATCTTTGATCTTTTATTCAACTTCCACGTGTGGCATCACAGCTCAAATGCAGCTGCTGGGTGTCGTACATCATTTTTTTTTTCCTCATCTATAGTTTATTTGACACGGCACAAATACAATTCAATGTTTAACGGCGCCAATTATATCTGGTAGCTTACTTTCTAAAGTATCTTAATAACTAAAAGCAAATTTTTTATCCTCGCTGCCGACTACGAGCTGAAACTAAATCTAACTTAAGCTAGAATGTTTTGCATGAAAAGCACTGATTTGTTGTTTGATGGTTTTCCATCGCCATAGGTAAGCAGCATATTGAATATGTTCCGCTGCTAGGCCAAGATATTACGGACTGGCATATTGGGTTGTCTCCCTCGGGGCCTGAGAGTATCGTGCGGGTCTAGTTGCTGTTTCCGGATCCGGGGTCTTAACGTGTTCTTGTCGTTTGGTTGGATGTAGGCGGAAGGGGATAGGACTAAACTGGGGCGTGGATGGATTTCAGGAAAACGTATATAAGGGACATGTAGGATAGGTCACGGCTCGCCAAGACATCACGAACAGGAACAGCCGGCTGCCTACCTTCGGCCTGCAGGGAAGCTACTAATCTAGACCTGGCGTCACGGTGTACAGGGCATGACCAAACAACGTGCTCTATGTCGTGATAACCTTCACCACAGGCACAGATACCACTCTCCCCGAGCCCAACACGACGGAGATGCGCGTCAAATCTATAGTGATTGGACATAAGCCGGGACATCACGCAAATGAAATCCCGACCTACATCCAACCCCTTGAGCCACGGGTTCGTCGATACCTTGGGGATTATGGAATGTAACCACCTTCCCAGTTCCCCCTTGGTCCAAGAATTTTGCCAACTGATGTGTCGTACATCATGCTAGAACTGTTTTTAATCAGCATCATCGATATGAAAATTCATAGTTTTACTGACTGCTATCTTCAGAGCCCCACTCATGATCAATGATGGAGAAGAGGAAATTTAAAATAATATATCCTTTCACGTCTGACTTGCTATAATGTCGATTATTTTATTTCGCAACAGTTCGGCCGCAACATACGGTGGCTCCCAGCCGATTATGACCCGTGGGAAGATGACTAGGTACGTGTGCATGCGATGGATGAGAACGAGAAGCATAAACTAACATAATCATCCGGATACGCTCAAGCGCCCCACTGCGCAAATACGAATCATTTTTCGTGCATTCTCCTCTTTTATGTTCTTTTTTTTTCTCTTCTGTGGAAGCGAGTTTCGGTGAATAAATGGTCGTTTGGATTGAATTGATGATTGAGCTCAAGCGGACGGGATCGAAACGAACTGAACATAAGCAGCGTTGCATGAAAGTGTAATTTAGTTGTTGGAGCAGTGTCCGAAAACTTATTCGCATTTGATATACGCTTTTTCGGAATGGGAATGTATAGATTTTAGGATAAATTTTAAATTTTTGAAATTAGACTATCGCTCTGTTTCATATGCTGGGAAAAATTGTACGAAAGTGAAAAAGAATTCCGCTACTATTGTACGAATCACCGACGCTCGGGTGAATGACTGCAACCAGAGCCCTACCTAATCACTAGTCAACTAACGGACCACCACCGCCAGCATGTTTACTTTCCTTTGCGATGGAAGGCCTCAGAAAATCTCCCAGCGTCGGCTAGAAATATACCAATATCGGTTAGGTTGGTCAAAGCGTCTATTATATCACGTATTTTGCTATCGATACACAATCATCTTTCTTTCAAGTGAATTTCAAAATGGCCTATCAGGGCTATCAAAAACCTTGACTGTATCAAGTGTTATCTCACAAACTGTGTAAAAATAAAAGACCCTGAATAACTAAGAATTTGCTACTAGTGCTGAGAAAACGTGACAGATGAACATTTTTTTCAAAAATATTATCAACTCCATCAATTCAATTGTTATATATTGTATATTGTATATTGTTTTTATATATTTATATATTGTAGCTGTTAAACGCAGGAGGGTCGCTTTTTAAAATATGCAGCGATCAGTTTCCAGTCGTGATACGAGAAACATTGTAAAAATCACGTCAAGTTCATCGACATCGATGGTGAACATTCAGGATACTTTGGATTTGAACGTTTCCCGAGAGATGAGGGCCTTCAATCTTGTACTTACTCATATCGAAAGATGATTGACCTTGGTTAAAACCAATGTGGAAACGGCGATGGAACTTGGCAAGTTTTAAAACTCGCATTGTTGTTAGCACTTGTTTCTAGAGTTTGGTTGAAATCCGAAAGAATTTTTTTTCTGATTGCGTAGATGACGATGAGGCACATGGAAATTTAATTGTTCAAGCAGATAACTGCAATCTATTGTGTCAGTTAGAAAGTCGTACAGGGCCGTTCAATAACTACGCAAGCATATTTTTATTTTTTTTCCACACTTTCGTGAACATGCTTATTTCAACAGCCGCATTAACAATTCACCCCCTCCCCACAAACCCCCCTACGCCTATTTGCTTAAGTAATTATTGAACGGCCCCTAAACAAGCAATCTTTGGGACAACACTCTACGTTTGACTAGTGTGCTCAGGAAGACGACGCAAAGCATATCGAACGAAAGAACGTTGGATGCTTTCGATTTTGTGAATGATTCCTGTGTTGTATGGTGCCAACATTGGTGCAGCATACTCCAAGAGGTTGCGAATCGAAGAGTGTATTTAAGGCGTATATATCTTCGAAGATTATTGTTGCATTTGTTCGCGTTAACTTCCATACCGGTTACTAGGCACCAATACAATAGGTTAGCTACATCACGCTGCAAAGCATCACGGTCAGATGGTGATGAAATAGTGCGGAAATTTTTTAGGTCGCCGACGAACAATAATTTCTCGGAAGCAATGCAGTCACAAATATCATTTACAAAGACTACGAAGATTAGCGGTCCTAATATGCTGCCTTGGAGTACTCCAGAAGGTATGGGAAAGTAATAGGATGGGCTTCCTGGAACATTAACGGAAGCCGTTCGACCTCTCAGATATGAAGTCCATTCGGATAGACCTAATCATTTCATTTTCTCACCAGCTACACGCTGTACGTACTGTGGACTGTACGTAACCACTTTAATATTGCGTCTTTTCAGAGCATCTTTTGTATTGTTTCGGAACCAGTACAACGAATGTGTGTTGTTCATAACGCATTTGGTGCTCTGGCGAATGTTCAATGTATTGGACGGCTCAAAATCAAAACACTTTTGGAGTATTAACCGGTGCTAGTATTGCCATAATGATTTGTACTGGTATTGGCGATATTTTTCAGAATGCTGCTATCGTTAAAGCAGTGCAAGTAGTAATCAATACTGATGATCTTGGTACTGACTAGGCTAATGCAAATATGAACTGATTGATTCACTATCATGAATCCGGTCATTCAAAAACATCATCGAATCGAAAACAATTAAAAAGACAATGGATTTGTTTAAAATATTTTGCATTTAACGATGACTCTGGTTTTATTGATATGCATTCGGTTTCATGTTACTGGCACCAGCATCAGTAAATTCTGTTGCAACGAGGCTCGCTATTGGCTGTTTCGGTTGCTGACGAAAGTAACCAGCGGTTTTTTGAGCGTCCCATAACTGATCTTTGCCCAAAACCGAAGTCTACCGAAACACTACGATTTTGTGTGTATTATATATGTACTGATTTCGATCTCTGTCAATGTACTCATTACGCAACTTTTGCGTTATCCTTATGACACATTTGTTGTGCAAAGCCAGAGTATTCAATGTGGGTTTCGAGAGGACACATCGGTTGATGTAAGCTTGAAATTTTACGTGTAGCATTTATGTGGAACCTTATTGAAAGCTTTGGTAAAGTCTATGTATATTGGATCTACTTGTTAGCGTTTCTCCATGCGTTTCAAAACCTTAGTCACATATCACATGAGGTTTGAGACTGTTGATCGTTTTTTTTACGAAACCAAATTGATAGTCAGTTATAATGTGACGGACAGCTGGACGGCGAACAATTTTCTCAGAGACCTTTGAGACTCTGTTTAAAATCGATGTATCCCGGTATTTTTCTACGTTATACTAATTGCCGCATTTGTGAATTGGTGTTATTGAGGCATGTTTCCATTCGCGAGAGAAGACTCCGCTGGAGAGAGAGAGCTGTTTAGAAGTTTTGTGAGTCTCACGGCTAGTGTTGCAGAGCATTGTTCCAAAAATAAAAAAGGTAAACCCTTTGGTCCAGGTCCTTTAAAGGTATCAATCGCTGCAAGAGCTGATTCTACATCACCCACAGATAGCGTTACTAAAGGAAGGAACAGATCAAATGTTTGTATATTTCTGATTGCTTCGTAGTTAGTTTTTAGGGAATCTTCACTGTATATAGTACATTTTGAAAGAATTCGGCAACAAGTTTAGCGGAATCGTCCGCATTTTCCACCCGAAACATAGTTGAGGTTCGTACACGGTATGAATAAAATTTTGCGCATCCGGAAAGTTCGAGTTTGATTTTTATGGGCTTCCCGTAGAAACCATTGCATTTCGATAAGAAACTACTTCTATTCTTACTATCAAGGATTAGAAACTTTGATTCGTTGGACTCGCTTCTTCGCTATCCGGATTTAAAAATTGTCAGAAATCTAGACAAACGTTTCAAAAGGTCCTATCTGCTTTGATCGATTTTTTGATCGATCACTTTCATTCAATCACCACAACTTGTTAAACACCTTTTGTGACACTTTATTTGTACAAGTTGATAGCGGAGGGATCACTCTAGCCTTCTGAACGAAGACCACACATGGGAGACTTACTGAAGCAGAACCATAACCAAAATAAAAAGACCTTCCGGAAAAACGACGAAAGCAGATAGGACCTTTTGAAATGTTTATCTAGAAATATCTGCGGAATCCTGTTTCGTGGGATTTCCTCTGCTAATGAGCACAAAGCAGCGGCACCAAAGGCTAGCGAAAATATCAAGGAATTGGTGGTTCAAAATTCGACGTTATGTTGATAAAATTGATCATATGTACCATATTAATTGTTTTCAACACCATTATTGCATTTTTTTCTAATATCTTCTGAAGGTTTCGGTAACATCGATCCTTGTCTCTCGCTAATACCACCCAATCACGGCATACTACTTCTTTTTATCGCCGCATGTTTTGCCTTAACCGTCCCACCAGGTAGATGACAGCATCGTAAACATTTAGCTTCTCAGTGTGCGGCTGTTCTAGGTGGGTGTGATTTATCTTTTTGCCGCATATGGTTCCC
The DNA here is from genome assembly GCF_029784165.1 of Wyeomyia smithii. Taxonomy (NCBI): domain Eukaryota; kingdom Metazoa; phylum Arthropoda; class Insecta; order Diptera; family Culicidae; genus Wyeomyia; species Wyeomyia smithii. The sequence goes on along the minus strand of NC_073695.1, from coordinate 108,618,449 downwards.
AACATCGCATCTGGAATATCCTTATCTCAGTTCAAATCAATAAACAATTTGGCTTGAGCTTATAATCACCGATTACCTAGCTCTAGTTTGTTACAGGCAACTCTTTGTTATTCATATCAGGTTTTTGGTTAGGTCGGCACTTGCGCGCGTTTCCTGGCTCTGTACGTGCGTGCTTCTCGTGCGCTCCGCCAACACTTTCACATATCACTGCGCATGGGTTTTCAGTGAATCGTTTTTATTATCAGAACTGATTCATGATTGGGTGAATCAAACTTTGTTCAAGTCTGTTTCAGTTTGTTTAAGCAGCCGCTCATGATTGACATATTGTAAAACAATGTCGCTAGTGGAATTTAATATTTCCGAACGCAGACATTTTATACATTACCGAACCCAGTGTTGTATACGCTATACATACCGAATCTATTGAACTAAATATGATAAAACACTTTCGTCCAGTGATCCGTCAAAATGATGCCTGAGAGTATCAACTCCTGGTAATCATACTTTAGAATGTTCAAAGCCAGGAGGAAAGGACTTCAGGAATGTTAATTTGAAAGTTGCTGCTGCTGCAATCCGAAAAATCCTCTGCATCATCCACCAGTATTACAGGCGGGAGCTAGTGCAACCGGATCCATCAATGTAAGAAAAGTGATCAAATATTTTCTCATTTCGCGAGCGAAATATTATTTTGGATCTATATACTCCATATAGATAAAAACTGAGGAAAATATTCATTAATTTGTATTTTTATAGTATCCGACTAATTAGGGTGAATAGTCTTTACCACTATAAATTTCGATGATAAATTGTAAAAATAATATGATTTTACAAAACTATGCGATACAAATCCTAAATGAAACTTGAATGATTGACCATTGTTCTGGAAATCAAAAACAATCTCCTCTTTAATATTTTAAGAAATACCACAATTATAGATCATACTGGCCACAATCATAATACCGCATTATATCAGTTTTCAAACTGACCACTAGTGTTGTTTAGTTGGGGATTGTACAAAACACAATAAACTTATTGCATCCAGCTCTCTGATATGTAGAGAATGATACGAATCGGAACAATAGGTCCTACGGATACAACAACAACGATTGGAGACTTGGCACTTAAAATGTTAGGACTCTGCTCGAACCAGCACGCGCGAGCATCTTGGACAGAGAGATAAGGATAGTAAAAGTGGAGGTAGCAGCCTCAAAAGAAATGCGTTGGACTAAAACCGTAAAACGTGGATTCCGGGCGGTTTGTCCGACTGCGAGCACTTCTTTCAAGTACTATATCTACTACATTGACTGCGGCAGAGCGGAACGGGGCGGCTTTTTTGTGCTACTCGGAGACCAAATGAAGCGTGTCATTAGGTGGAGGCCTATTAATGACCGTCTATGTGTATTGAGGATCAAGAGCAGATTTTTCAATTACGCCTTATCAACGTGTACGCGCCGACAAACGATAAAACCGAAAAGGAGTTCTACGAGCTCTTTGAGAAAAGGTATGGAGAGTGCCGACAACACGATATGAAGATCGTCATCGGAAATATGAATGCACAAGTCGGACGAGAGTATTTCTTTTGTCTTGTTATTGGTAGGAAAAGCCTTCACTCTACCACCAACGACAACGGCTTGAGGTTAGTGAACTTCGCCGCGGCTAGGGGAATGGTCATCTGTAGTACCCATGTTGCACGTCTGAATATTCGGAATCACCTGGAGACACCCTAATTGAGAGGCATGGTCCCAGATCTACCGCAGGCTGATCGACGGCTGGCACTTTTCAGATGCCATAGATGTGCGCTCCTTTCGAGAGACAAACATCGACTCGGATCACTATCCAACGTATTTAAATCAAGATCGACGATGAAGATACGTCTGGATATCCAGAGGTTATCAGCGGAAGGATTTTCTGTAGTGTATACTCGGAAAGTCGATAGACGAATCGGTGAACCATCTGGAGTGGACCTGAACGAACAGTGGAAGCACATCCATGATGCGGTTAGCGAAATAGCGCGAGAAGCGATAGGCATGACAACACGGGAACTCCGCGTAATGGGTGGTTCGATGCTAAGTGTCTATACGTCTACGCCAACACGTTAGTAGCAGCTAATCGTGTGACGCGTCAGATGCGGGAGAAACACCGGGAGGCAAGAACTGCCGAAAACAGGCTTCACCGCCGTAGGAAACGTAGGTACTACGATCGCGTCCTCGCAGCGGCGGAGAATTGTTTCACCAGGCACGACACGAGGAGCTTCTATAGAACGACTAACGGAATCAGGAACCGGACCGTACCAATACCCGCATGTGTAATGACAGGGAGGAGAACCTGATTACCGATAAATCGCCAGGCATTGGAAGCAACATTTTGAAATGATGTTGAGCGGTGAGGAAGGTAGGAGAGTCGTCGAGGGGAACAGAATAGCAATTGGAGAGCACGGACAAGCTGTGGACCATTGGACCAACATTGGAATCGGTAAAAAATGCTTGCAAAGAGCTGAAGAACCAGAAAACCGCTAGGAAGGACGGCTTACCGGTCGAACTTTTCAAAGCCGGGAGCGAGCGGCTGTGTAGTGCCACTACCTACGGACTGGTTGGAAGGTCTCATATGCCCTATCTAGAAGAAGAGACATAGATTCGACAGTAGTAATTATCGAGGCATAACCCTCCTCAATCCCGCTTACAAAATTTTCTCCCGTATCCTTTTCCAGCGACTAAGGCCGTTTCAGGAAGCCTTTGTTAGATTCGGTTTTCGAATGAGACGATCTCCAACGGATTAGATGTTTGCCTTGCGACTGATCCTTGACAAGTTTCGAGAACACGGCGTTCAACACAGTGAAACTCAACGAGCTGTGGAAAATTTTGCTTGAGCATGGTTTTCCAACAAAACTAATTAAACTGTTACGTGCAACGCTTGGCGGTTTCACATCATGCGTCAGGACAGCAGGCGAACTTCCGGATACGTTCATGACGATAGATGATCTGAAGCAAGGTGGCGAGCTCTCGAACTTGTTGCAATACGAAGAGCAGGCGTGTAGAGGAGCGGTACCATCATCACGAAGTTCCACATGCTTCTGAGCCTCGCGGATGACATTGACATAATTGGTGTTAACCGCAGTTGAAAAGGCCTTTACGGCTCTCAGAAGGGAATCTGCGAGAATTGGACTCACCATAAACACTTCCAAAACGAAGAACATGGTGGCTGGCAGAGAGCGTGGTAGTTCTGCGGGTGTTGGTGCTGCGGTGTAGATGGATGGGAATACTCTCAAAGTTGTAGACGAATTTGTTTATCTTGGTATTTTCGTCACCTGTGACAACGAGGTGAGCCGCGAGGTGAGGAGACGGATTGCTGCAGCGAATTGGGCTTATTATGTATTGCGTTGCCAGCTTAGGTCCCGTAGCCTACAGATCCGTACGAAATTTGCGCTTAACAGGACTCTGTTCCTCTTCGAGCGTAGAATCCTGCGATCAACACTCGGTGTTAAACTAAAAAATGGGGTGTAGCGCAAACGCATGAATGTACGAAGCTGTACGAAGTATACAAACACGCTGATATTGTCAAGCTGATGAAATACAGCAAGTTACAGTGAACTGGCCACGTAGCACGGATGGTGGATGAGCGATCGGCAAAGATAATATTTAGCATAGAACCGGATAAAAACCGACGACTTTGAGGCAGGCCTCACACGTGCTGGATGTGTGCTGTGGACGAGGATGCTAGACCTAGTTTTGCAAAGGTGTATTCTGGATTCGGCATAGGATCTCAAAGATCCGTAAAGTAAGTAATCTTCAGCTCAACTTTCTCTGCCTCACGTTTTGGTCTAGTGTACTGCTCTGTCACCGCCTCAAATGTTTTTCCGTGAGTCTCTACTTCACCGAAAAGTAGATAAATTGGCTGAATTGGTTGAAAATAGGGCCCCGCATGTTAAACGCCGCTAGTCGCATAACACCTTCTAGTGCAATGTTGAACGCAGCAAGAGAGACCATTCTCTTATCGAAGTCCCCTATGGGAATCGCATGAGCCGGATAATCGCCAGAAATCCTCCTTGATCCTCTTGCTGTACGCCATTCAAGTATTCATCGAAGTGGTTACCTCACGATCGTCCACCTTACGATTGCGGCTTGGGGCACAAAGCCTGTGCGGAATGCGTTGAGTTTCTGGTAAACCTTTCGCGCAGCTTAATCACTCTCATAAGAAGTGATTCAGCTGTGCTAGTTCCCTGAACTCCTTCTCTTCCGGGCGGCGCTACTTCTCCAGGAATAATTGGTTTTGCTGTCTCTTCTTGTGTCTATATCGCTAGACTTTTGGACGTGTACCTCGACGCAACATTAGTACCCGCGTAGTGTTCTTTTCGTCCAACAAAGAAAAAATCAATCGAGATAACCGAACATTCACTGTGATGGAAAGGAAGAAGGTTACTTTAACATCGTGGTAACATTGATGTCATACTTTTACCCTTCCCTCTACTTTTCCACTCTACTGCTCTTCTTTTCCGAGCCTTATTGGATACTCTTGCCAAATATCGGCAATCATAATTACCTGGAGTGGAGTATTTATTTAACTGTGTGTCGGCAACTTTTATGGAATTTAAGCGTGAGAAAACAGTCAAAGTGGGTGGATAAGGAGCCTGAAAATAAACTCATGCGTAAAAACCTCTCAGATACCGAACAGTCTGAATCTACTAAGATTCAAAATTATTCGCTTGTCAAAGAGTCATGAGTGTATGAGCTTCCTTATTTTTTGAAGTTGGACAAAAAGTTTTTTATTAAGTATCTAAGTAAAATGGAATTTAATAGTTTTTTTTTTTGCTGCAGAATTATATGGAAACAATACTTATTCTAAATATTCAAATGGTAGACGTTTCAATGTATCTACTGTTATTGCTGATATCTATACACAAAAATTAATATAAGGCTAATGCACAATGTGGCAATTGAATTGGAATGGTGACTGTATTCTAGTTCGCTAGCATCTACTGTGCAGACAATGATTCGATTATCTGAATTTCAATCTAGAGCAACCCTTGATCGAATACAACCCTTGACGGTCTGCAGTGACTCAATTTAAACACGCAGGATGCGTGTCTTTCGCCTGAATAGAAGCAATTAGCCTCTCGTTACGTTACCAACTACCATCGCAATCGTATTACTTTCCCGAACGTTATCAATTATTAAACGACCGCCGGCCAGATAAGCATTCGTGAGTAAGTGCACAGGATGAAACATACCTGCCGTAGTTCCCCAAACAAGTCGGCATACAGGGAGGTTAAATGGTTATATGCAGCTTTTACATGTCTGTTTCTAAAAGGTACCCAGTTCCCAGAGCAGTATATGTATACCGAAAGCAACTACACGACAATAAAAGGAGAGGACCTGTTTTATGTATGCCTTCATGGAGGGCTATTCTATTCTTTACCGTCACTGTTGCTGACACTCCGTTCGTACTTGGTTTTATTTCACCTCATCGTCAACTGACTGTAAATCACTGTTGCCTGTGGAGCAGCTCAATTCGAGAGTTTTTTGTGTGTTTTGTTTCCCCATGTTTTAACTGCCACAAAAGTGTTTTACTACTTGGTCGGTCAGCTCGAAATTAAATTTTTGAGGTATTCATAAAACCATCAATTCAAGTTAATGTAGAATCTGGATTCACCGTAAAACATTACGATGCGGCTAGCTATTTACGTCCTTCTTCACACTTGGCCAAACAGTAAAAACTTCCATCTGGCTTGTGTGCGGTCGACAAAAGAAGCGATGCTGAGAAACAAAAGTGGACACGCTGCGTTTGCGGGGGTCTCGTCGAGGTGACAACCTTCGAGCTTCAACGGCAGCGGCAGCGGAATCCGTTGGCATATTAGGTAACGTGTGTTCAACAACCCGAAAATAGTGAGCAAAAATCTAGGGTGAATTCATTAAACTGAAATTAAATACAGCAGCGTAGCTCAGTTCGGTGGTTTTGCCTGGTAGCAGTCGTGTGTGTGTGGCTGTCACAAGCCAACAGCAGCGTCGCCCCATCGCAACCACCCCACCGATGACGTCGACGTGACGGGGGGACTCATGAGGCAGAGAGAAAGAGTAGGAAAGCCAGCAGCGAAGCGAGAAGTGAAGCGCTGTTGCGCTTCTCTGTATGTACTTATTGAACGTAGTATATATTAGACGGAGAGAGAGAGAGAGTATAATATGTGACGAATAAATATGTATGTCTAGAACTGGACCAAGCGTAAGATCAGGGTTTGAATGAATATTCATGATTGTAGATTTTCTGCGGTGCTAACTGCGATGATCTGTCATTGAATGGGGAGCCCGTGCTTCTGGTTATTCAGTGATAGTCGCACATCCTAATTACTTCATTTCATTCGCCTGCTGTTGCCTGGCTTCCTCTTGCATGACGAGACAGTAAGGGCATTAGGGGTAAAATGCCCACGTCGCGAAGAAACTGGTATTAGAAATACGTTAATGCAGAATGCATGCAAGTCCTGCAAACATAAATATCAATGACCTACGTCTCTAAATTGTGATTTTTTAAAAGATCATCAAAAATTTGTGTTTAGATCCATTTGGAGTAAAATATGCATTTATGTGTACGAAGCGAAACCCAACAAAGTGCCAAAATTGCATCGCACAAAACGAATGAAATGCGACGCCGGTTTTACATCAACTCTCAACCCGGAACAGTATGGAACTTCTTCAAATAGGTTACCTCAGGTACTCCGCTAACCAATTACGAGAAACAGGAGTGATAACTTACCTAACTCCTTTCCTCTGCTGTCCTTTGCCATACAAGTTTATTTGAAAGATACGTTTCAACAATTCTTTTTCTGGACAGAAATTTTTATAACTGCGGGGAAACTTCCAAGCAGTGTGAATTTTGGGACAGATCCTCCTTCGCACTCTGCGCATTTCGCAACACTGCCTTTTAAAGTGCAGAGTCAATCCTGCATCAGATCGTAAAAAAACTAATTTTAGTGTTGTAATTGGGACTACGGAATCACGTGTGACAGTGGAAGTAAACATGAAAACGATCCTTCTAAAGATACCCTGGGGGTTCATCCTTCATATGATAAAAAATGGTGGTACGAACAAACTTTTCTCCGGGGGCAGCTCTAGAAAATGATGTTTTCAGCTGGCCCCGATGACTTTTTTGGAAGAAATCGGTTTTCCTTTTGTTTAATCCAAAAACATGTCTAGTTATTCAAGTTTCCAAGAGACCAAATCTTTTTATATTTTTTGCAGGTTCCTAAGGGCCCAAACTATAAGGAAAAAATTAGCTTCGGTTTGTTTATCGTCAATTTAATTTCTTAAAAAACCATCTATCCTCCGGAAAAAAGATTTTTTAAGTATATTTTTACATTCAATCGACAAAAGTGGATATCAAGCAAAATGCTATCACCAACTGAATACCGTCGATAGTATGATCAAGTCAGCTAAATGGATTTTTTTTTTCAAATTCGAAAGCAAAAAGTGTAACAATAACTAAGGTTAGATAAAAAAATACGACAATGCTATTTAACCAACAACTAAGCCTTTGGTAAATTATTTTGAGTGTTGCGGGTTTCTACTACAACCGAATCCGCTATAATTTCCTGCTACTCCAAGGGCACGTTCTGCTGGGTCATTGATAACAGATAGTAATTTGTCTTTATCTTAGCCTTGGGATCTTCCTAATTCAAAACAATCTACCAAGCTATCAAGCCGCAGTATATCGAATGAATTGTAATCACTTCTCCGTGACGTAATCCTCTAAGTTCTGAACAGACGAAAAAAAATTCACCTTGAAATGTCGATTTCACTGCTTTGCTTTCTCAAGTTTTGTACCATCTTTCTTTTCGAGTCATCATCAACGTTTTCATTCAAAAATTTCAAGCTAACATTAAGCTTCGGAAGATACCATAAGTGCAGCCTGCAGACCCGGTAGTTGGCCAAAATACCATGCGGAGATTGCTGGTTCAAGTCCCGTCTATATAAGAAAAACAATTATTGAGTTTAAGTTCTACTTTCCGTCCTTATCAAGTTTTCGCATCATCGTAAAATTACAGACATTACCCCCTTGACTAAACTCGATATTGTTTATTTTGTCTCTTTTTTATCTGACCTTGATTATTCGTTCTTTTTTTGCTTTCGAGTTAAAAAATTGAGTTTAGTTGAATTTATTGTACTATCTGATACGGCAAATAAAAATTTTAGTATAGAAAAACATAAAAATGCAACTTTTTACTCCACAGTAAATCATGTATAACTCATAATCACGTTATTCTTGAGCCATACAATCTTTGGCATAGTTTTCCCCCATAAAATTTTCCATTTTTTGACGGTATTCAGTTGGCGATAGCATTCAGCTTGATACTCATTTTTGTTGATTGAATGACCAAAGGTACTTGTAACACCGTAAATGGAGCAAATGCATTGCAAATAAATGTTTACATACACTCATACATACATACACACATACATACATAGGGTGGGGAAAAGTGATCGATTTTCCAGAACCAAGTTTTTTTGGTTCGGTGGTTCCAACCCTAAACTTACCGGAAGTCGATTGGTTTTGTCTCCGCTTGGCGCATTGCATTTCAAATTTGTATGAATATTTATATGGGAAAACCTACTTTTTTGCATTTACTTTTCTAGAGAGCTCAATAATGATCTAATAATGCACTACGTTGTGTAAAAGTATAGTATTTTAGATGCTTAACAACTTGGTAGAAGGCACTGAAGAGCTAGGATGTCCTTAAGAAGAGCTATAGCTGTTCAAAGTTGAGTATGTCGATTTAAATGCAGAAACTCTTGTTTTCTGCAAACATTACCAATGTATCGACGCCAGTAGGATTCCCATCAGAAATAATCTGACGTAACGAGTTTATACACTCAGCTGGATCAAACAAACAAATTCAGGTCAATATCCTGGACGTAGGTAGAATCTACAACGTGTTTCAGAAGTTACTTCTGATGGAAATCTGACTAACGCCGATACATTGGCAGTGATGGCCGAAAAAATGATTTGCAACATAAATTTCGACTTACTCAACTTTGAACAGCTCTAGTATTTTTTTGGCTCACCCTAGCTCTTTTGTGTCTTCGGACAAGTTGTTAGGCATCAAAAAAACCTACCATTTGAAGTCATGAAGCTCTTTAGAATGGAAAATGCAAAAACGTTGGTTTTTCCAGATAAATCTCCATATAAATTTGAAATGCAATGCGCCAAGCGGAGACTAAGCCAATCGACTTCCGATAAATTTAGGATTGTTTGGGGCTCCAAATAGAACAAATAAAACTTGGTTCTGGTTTTCTGCTATCAAGTTTCGTTTTTTCCATATAACGATTCTTCACCCTAATACACACACACATACATACATAGACACACAGATAAACACACACACACACGCACACAGAGATCCTTTTTCGCACTCTGCTTTTGAGTCTCTTCGGAAGTGTCCAGCAGAGTTCATTTTAAACCTTTTATTTACTACATATAAGGATTTAGAATTTTTATGTTTTTCTCCCCTTGATTTAGAGTTTGCACGTTTCAGTGTGGATTTAAAAATTTCCGTGACTCGCATCCCCTGCGAAAAAAGTGGTCAACACTACAACCAGAAACATTGATCAATTAGGTGTTTGCTGTTACTGGTTCTTCATACTGTTAACAATATCACTATTCAGTGAAAATGAGATGAGCTTCATTCTACGAAACATGAAAAACTAGTTAATTTAAGTTTTTTATAGCTCTGATTGTAACAAATTAGTTAAATTAAACAATACAACAATTGCAGCCAATAGGCTGCGCAAAATAATAATACAAATCATGGTTCTAATTCCAAAGAAGTGTGCGAACGAAAAACTAATTAAACGAAGCGAAAAACCGATTAACATTCCAATATTTAGGTCTGGCAAAGTAATTAGGAAAAGGTGCACTTGATATAAAAATGTGATTAGAGTTGGATGAAGTTAGTCAATTTAAAATCACCGCAATTAGAGTCAATTATGTTCAATTTTCACTCTTGATGGTGTGTGCTGAAGTTTTCCACTAAAACACACCTTAAGTTTTTTATGAGCTTGAGAAGTCGATTGAGGAAGGTGCAGATGCGTTAATTTGCAATCGTAAAACAGCAATGAATAATGATTTCAACGAACGGTTCAAGTTGATAGAATAAACGAGCCGATAACAACCGATTTTTTTTTCATTACCTTAATAACGAATTCGGGCATGTGATTCGCATGATGGATTGTTCTTGATAAATATTGATACGTACTCTTTATGCTACAAGAACAAGAACTTCTCTGTTTTGAAACCGTTGAAAAGGTGTCGAAATGTGCACAAATGTCGCTTGAAGAGAAAACACCAGTTTATATAATTCACACCTCCAGTGTACCATAAAACCATTCCAAGTGCACATAAAAAGAAAATGCCTATGGGAACACATGTTTCAACAGCAATCAACACCTGGCCTTGTATTGTCTTTGAGAAGTATCACGCACGCATTATGCATTCCTGCAAAGTTGTATACAAAAAATGTTGGTATCATATCCAGCAAGCGATACGTGTATTGTATTGAAGCCTTTAATAAGTGGTTTCACGAGTTTAATAAGCCTTGATAATTGGTTTCCGGAGTCTAATTTATTACCAGAACAATTCTTTTCCGCGAATTTGGTATGTAGCAACAAGCATCGAATTAATATTTATTTTCACTGATTTATATTTTTGACCGGCAGAGATCTGTTAGATTCGTTCTGTGAATAATTTAGTGTGCGATCAGTTCGTTAGCATGAGCGATTTGTATATTTGTGTATATTTTTCTACTCGGTAAAACTGATCTATTTTTTCCAATTAATTAATTATGTATTATGGCAAACTGTGCAAATAACGCTACTAGACGGTTGAAGATGGGGGAGGTTCCACCAGAAGAAATGAACCAATGCTTTATACGTTGGGCCGGATTTATGATGGAGGGGGCCCGGGCCATGTTTCTTGTGGGAGCCCTCTTTTCAGTAATAAAAAACTTAATAGAGGACGACGTCATACAAAAATATAAGTTAAAAGAAAAGTATAGAAGAATTATGCTGGTTTTATTAAAATTTTAGTTATTTTAAAGTATCAAGAAATTTTCTGGATTTTAATTTTTTGTAGTCATGAGAAGTGAGTTCGTGTGAACCCCCTTTAATTCGGCAATGTATACAGAGAAAAGAACTACATCTCTACAGAGAAACTGATGCAGCTTAAGGTGAAACCTCATTGAATCCAAAAATGGCCGACTCCGAGTCACCACTTCGAATTTTCATAAGCACAAGACTCGGAAATACTCATTGCGTTCCTTATGAAAATTCTGTTTTATGTTTGCTTCACCACAGCAAACATAAAATAACATTTTCACGGGGAACGCATTAAATATTTCCGAGTCTTGTGCTTTCGAAAATTCGAAGTGGTCACTCGAAGTCGGCCATTTGTGGATTTAATGAGGTTTTACCTTAATAAATCAGAAGGTCATTTGATGATTACTACCCATAATGTTATAATCATATAAGCAAACATAAATTTGTAATTTATTATATGAATTGTCACTATGTTAAGATAGCCATATTGGTTAAAAATATAATACTCATTTGCTTCTGAGAATCATCTGTCATTACCGGGAGTCCATGCGCAGCAATATGGATTAACAGAATCAAATCTGTGCAGTCAAGATTATTTCGACGTGTATGAATGGATGAAAACACTTCCATAAGAACAAAGATGCCCAAACATAAAGACGTAATATCCAGAATGGTGGAGTTAGTTTGCTTCTGGCTGGTCTAATGAATGCGGTAATAGTTTTTTTAAATATAAAATAGAATGACATTTTTGACCGTGTCAATAATGTTTTTCCTCGTCCATGCAAATAAGATGAATCAGTATTATTAGTATAAAATTTTTCACAAATAAAAAAAAACTTCGGTAGGTATCTTTTAATTTTATTTATTTCGATATAAATAAATAATTGCTTGTTCTCATGCATGTTCCATCATAAATAAATTTTAAACAAAGATAACATTTTCCGGTTTCTGGGCAATCAAAGAAGATTATCAATTATACCCTCCAACACCGGTGTTTCCGGATTTGACATGATGTCAAGAAACATAAAATTGATGTCTTTTCAATTGATGACTTTCGGTTTCTACATGAGTTGAGAAAAATATAAAAATTGTACTCTCCAGTATTGATACCTCTAGAATCGCGCCTACACGCTTCACGCTTCAGTTTCTTGTTTTGTTCAGCATCCGCCTAAAATTTCCTAACGATAATTTTTTTGTCCTCAGAGAAGCAGATAAACTCACTAAATTTATTGAAAATCTTGCTCCATACGCCGAATAGTCAACACCTTCTAGCGCAATGTCGAAAGCAATGAAAGAAAGACTATCGTCTTGTCGAAGATTCAAATGTTACAGTTCATTCAGCGCATGATATTTTCGCACTGTATATCAGCCATGATTGGTTTTGTCAGCTCTCCGGGAAAGTCCAAAACATTGTATAAATCGGATAATAAATGGTGCGAGGGATCTTAATACTCGCAACATTTCTGGCGTTCTTCCCGTGACGTCACGTGATGGTATATCCCAGGAAATTTCAATTTTCTGGGATTCCAGATTTCCAGAAATGTTTGTTCAAACTCCGGGATATCGCAAAATATTTTCTGCAATAGAAATTTTATCGAAAATTTGCATTGCAGAAAATATGTTGTAGGATCCCGGGATTTGAATAAAAGAGGTAAACGGCTGGGCATTGCGTACCAGTAGTACACCTACACTAGTTGGCATGAAAAAAACCCCAGCAACTCCTATCTCTACTTCCATATGGTACCGACTGGGATACAAGCAATCAAGGAAAGATCGTTGAACCGGTGGGAACTTGGTCGTATGCTGACAGGAAAGGGGTAGCTGTTCTTCTAGAAGGGTATGATCCGGAGCAGACAGCTGCATTACGAAATGTGGTGTCTCGCCAGCTACACCCCAAGACGGCAGCCCCGTCACGAGACTAGGTATCCGCAGCCCTAGTAAAGCAGCATGCCGAAAAGTTAAAATACTACGAATAATCCAGAATTGAATATGGACCAGAAAAATCGACTACGATCTTGACGACGATTGGAAGCTCGGTACATGGAACTGTAGATCGCTGAACACCCCGGGTGGGGACCGGACCTCGCCACTTTGACTTTTCGGTAAAAGAGAGAAGGTACGGAGGATTTGTAGCCGCAGGGCACAGTTCTACCAGAGCGGTGGCACAACCAATGAGCTGGGTACCGGCTTTATAGTGCTGGGCAGGAGTCATGTTATCAAATAGCAGGCGATCGGCGACAGGTTGTGTTTGTTGAGAATTAAAGGCCGGTTCTACAACTATACTATTCTGAATGTACATTGCCCTCGCGAAGGAAGACCCGTTGCAGAGAAAGAAGCGTTCTACGCACAGCTCGAGAAACTCTGCGATAGTTGCTCGCGTAGTGACATCAACATCGTCATCGAGGACATGAAGGCTCAGATCGGTAGGGAAGACATACAGCCTGCACACCGTGACGAACGACATCGGCTAGCAATGCGTCAACTTCGCAGCTTCCCAAGAAAGTACCTTCTTTTCCCGAAAAAACATCCATAAAACCACCTGGAGATCACCTGATCAAACAGCTAATCAAATTGACCATGTTCTCATCGACGGCCGGTTCTTCTCAAACATTACACTATTACCACTCAGACCACTACCTTGTTGCAGTATGTTTGCGCTCAAAACTGTCGACGGTATATCACGCGTGACATCGCCGCACCCCGCGGCTCAACATCATGCAGCTCCGGGACCCGCAGACTGCGGAGGAATACGCTCAACTCGAAGCTCGAAGTGGTACTACCCACAGCGGAGTAGCTTGGCGCATCGCCTCTCGAAAACCGCTGGTGCACAGCTATCTAGGAGACCGCAACGGTGACACTAGAAGTGGAAGCACCGAGTGGCAAAAAAGGTTGGTCAACAAGAGAGAACAAGGCCAATTATAAACAGGCACGGAACAACCTGACCACGATTCTCAGACGACAGAAGCGCCAGAACATGAGGAGCTGGAGCCGGTATACCGTGCCAGTGATACACGGAAGTTCTATGAGAAGGTAAACCATTCTCACAGAGGCTACGTGCCGCAAGCTGACGTGTGCAACGTCGCGGATGGGAACCTTCTGACGGTTGCCAGCGAGGTGGTCGACTGGTGAAAGGAGAACTTCGATGGACTCCTGAATGGCGATACAGCAAACAGAAACGGAGCAGCAACTGACCAGCAGCATATGATCGAGTACCAGCTCCAGATATTTATGTTGTTCTTTGTGAGATCGGGAAACTGAAGAACAACAAAGCCGCAGGCAAGAACGGGCTGTCGAGCGAGCTCTTTAAACATGGCAGAGAGGCGCTGGCTAGAGCGCTGCAATGGGTCTTTTCCAAGCTTTGGGTTGGCAGAGCTGCATGCCACCACGGGTCGACGTGTGGCGATCGTCGAGGGCGCACAATACAGGTGTGACCACTGACAGTACCGAACAGTCCCGGACCAGCAGCAGGAGGTCGCCTAGGGGTGGTGAGCGTCGAACCAGGAGCAGTCGACTCCTCGCAAAAGCCACAATCACCCGGAAGCACCTCTGATGGAGCGAATAGAGCCGCTCCCAACACCCAAAAGCACTTACCCGCCCATCAGGACTGATGCCAGTAAGGTCCCGATTATGGCAACTGGCAGTGTAGTGAACGGATATGAGCTGGATTTCGGAATGGTACCGCATCCTCGGGCTGGCACCTGCATCGAGCTCCCTTAGTAAAGTCGTGTGACAACGGCTTGAAAAGGCGAGGTGGTACCCGGTGCAGGGGTCTCCGTCCCATAAAACCTGGCAGGCCTTCCAGTACGTTCCGAGTCTATTGCCTGGTGGGAATCAGGCAGGAGTAGGATCAGATGGTTGTTCCTGACTTGCGCCGGTCGGTGGAGTCATAGTTGCCCATAAGGCGCTATGACTGCTTACCCTAGCCATGACCTCACTGCTTCGGCATAGACCACCATGGGACCACATAGGCGACTACTCCACCATGGACAAGGATAGCGGCTGGAAGGGGGACCCCTTTAACTAAAATGAGCTCACAAAAACAAAAAGAGACGGGTGCGGAGGGGTTACCAAATCCCTTCGCACGAGGTGGCATCCAGCGGTCTCCGCAGAAGAAGGCGGAGACGGATGCGGCGAAGTCTGGAGGTGGAAAAACGGCGAATCCGTCGGTGTCCACACCAGACAGCTCGGTGGACGGTCCCTTGCTAGTCAAGGCCGTCGAAAGGTGTATGGACACGCGGCCAAGAGTGGCGGCACTGTCTGAACAACTCGATGCCATAATCGAGTTCTCGGCGAACAGGTGAAACATCGCTGGCGACCTGAAGCAGAGCCTCCTCATGCTTCGGAGCACCATTGATGAAGCCAGAAAGGAGCACGAAGAACTCGTAGCTCGGGTGAAGGCGGCCGAGAAAGCGGCCAGGAACGGGAGGGCGACTGCATCTAAAGAGGTGCAGACAGACGCCCCCTCGTTCGCGTCGGTCTGCTCCACGGGGCAGGTCGCTAAGCGAACGAGGCAGTCCCCAGGGGAAACGGCCCCCGGGAACACCAAGAAACGATTGGTCGTGCTACTCCCACGGGAACACACGCCAACCGGTTCAAGGTCCACCGCGGAAAAGGCACAGGTGGAGGCTACGGGTAACCCTTGGACTACCGTAGAGGGTAGGAAGCGTCGGGAAGGTGCGACGCGACATGATGGCGGAGCGGCCAGAGGACCAAAAAAGGTCAAAAAGGCGCGGAGTAGGGGTGATGCCCTCATACTCAAGACGGATGGGTCGAAGTACTCAGAAGTCTTGAAGAAGATGAGGGGGGAAACCCAGCTCAAGGATCTGGGGGCGGATGTGCGGAGTATCCGCCGATCTCGCACTGGCGAGATGATACTTGAGCTCCGGAAGGACGCCAAGAACAAGGGGGCTACCTACAAAACGGTAGCTGAAAAGGTCCTAGGGAAGGAGGTGCAAGTGCGGGCACTCACCTCAGAAGTGACTCTCCAGCTTTAAAACCTGGACGAAATCACTGAGGGGTGCGACATTGCACAAGCCCTAAAAGCGAAGTGCGGGGTGGAGGTGGCTAAGAAGTCAATCCGCCTCCGCAAAGGTCCGGCGGGGACCCAGGTAGCTACCTTCCGACTACCGTCGGCGGACGCTAACCTGGCCCTGAAAGAGGGCAAGTTGAAGGTCGGCTGGTCTGTATGTCCTCTGGGCATACTACAGCAACCAGACATTTGCTTCCGGTGCTTCGAGGGCGGACATAAGTCCTGGACCTGCAAGGGGCCCGATAGGAGCCAGCTGTGCAGGCGATGTGGAGGTGCAGGCCATAAAGCAAAGGACTGTGGGGAGTCTCCCAAGTGCATGGTATGTTCCGGGAAACGGGACGCCTAACACTTTATGGGAGGCCCCAGGTGCCCAGTCGGTAAGCCGGCTGCGAAACCACGAGCGTAAGGGTGACGCAACTGAACCTGAACCATTGCTTCGCGGCTCAGCAGCTGCTACACCAAGCAGCCACTGAGTCGTTGTCGGACATCGCCGTCATATCGGATCCCTACCGCATCCCTCCCGGAAACGGTAACTGGGTTGCGGATAAGTCCAGATTGGCGGCCATATGTACGACGAGCAAGTTCCCGGTTCAGGAGGTTGTCTCAACCTCAGAAGAAGGGTACGTAGTTGCTAAGGTGAACGGAGTGTTCTACTGCAGTTGCTATGCTCCGCCACGTTGGTCTACCGAAAGGTTCACCCAGATGGTCGACCTCCTATCCATGGAGCTAACGGGCCTAACGCCGTTGGTGGTGGCGGGCGACTTCAACGCTTGGGCTGTTGAGTGGGGAAGTTGCTTCACGAACCAGAGGGGCCAGATCCTGTTAGAGGCTTTTGCAAAGCTCAACCTAGATCTGGCCAACGTTGGGAACAAAAGTACATTTAGCAGAAATGGTGCGGAGTCGATCATCGACGTGACGTTCTCCAGCCCAGGACTGATCAAGAACTGGAGGGTAGACGATGGCTACACTAATAGCGACCACCAGGCGGTCTGTTTTAGTGTAGACAACAACGAGAGGCGGCAAGCGACGGGTAGAGCCAACACTCCGACCGTTCGCGGGTGGAAGACATCGCACTTTGATGCCGAGGTATTCGAAGAGGCAATGAGAAGGGAGCGCGAGGGGAGCAGTTGGCTCCGCCCGACTGCTGACCAACTAGTTGCTATGCTATCGCGGGCGTGCGACGCCACCATGCCTAGGACTCGCCAACCTAGGAATGGAAAGCCACCGGTTTACTGGTGGACGGACGCGATAGCCGACCTTCGCAGTGCGTGCCTCCGTGCAAGACGGAGGATGCAGCGTGCGCGAAACGAAGAAGAGAGGACAGAGCGCCGCGCAGCATTCAGTTCGGCAAGATCGATGCTAAAGAGTGCGATAAAGGCCAGCAAGAAGGCCTGCTTCGATAGGCTATGTGCGAGTGCCAATACAAATCCGTGGGGTGACGCCTACAGGATCGTAATGGCCAAGACTAAAGGCGCGCTGGCGCCTGCAGAGCGATCACCAGCGATGCTGGAGCGTATCATCGAGGGACTCTTTCCACGCCACGAGCCAAGTCCTTGGCCTCCGGCGGTCGAGTCTCACGTCCGACGTTCCAGTATCTCAGACATAGACCAGAGATGGTCGGCCAACCGGCCGAGCATCCAATCCGTGAGCGACGACAGCCGTTTCGAGGCAGGGGAGGAGGCAAGGGTTACGAATGAGGAACTCATCGTGATCGCCAAATCCCTAAAGGTGAGCAAGGCACCGGGACCGGATGGTATCCCTAACCTGGCGATCAGGCTGGCGATAAAAACGGCCCCCGGGCTGTTCAGGGCAGTCATGCAGAGGTGCCTGGATGACTGCCTCTTTCCGGACAGATGGAAGCGGCAGAGACTGGTCTTATTGCCGAAGGCTGGGAAACCGCCAGGGGACCCATCGGCATATAGGCCTATCTGCCTGCTGGACACCGCGGGCAAGGTGCTTGAGAGGATCATCCTCAACAGACTGGTGAGGTACACGGAGGGTGTACACGGTCTGGCAAGTAACCAGTTCGGCTTCCGGAAGGGCAGGTCCACGCTGGACGCAATCTCTTCCGTCATCAAGACGGCGGAGGTAGCAATCCAGCGCAAGAGAAGGGGAATACGCTACTGCGCAATCGTCACGCTCGACGTGAAGAATGCGTTCAATAGTGCCAGTTGGGACTCCATAGCGCTCGCGCTCAGGAGCATCCATGTACCGGTGTCGCTGTACAAGATTCTGGAAAATTATTTCCAGAATCGAATACTTGTTTACGACACGGAGGAGGGTCAGAAGTGCGTCCCAATTACCGCAGGAGTTCCGCAAGGTTCTATCCTGGGCCCGGTGTTGTGGAATGTCATGTATGACGGAGTGTTGAAACTCAAGTTCCCTGTAGGGGTTGTGATCGTCGGCTTTGCAGACGACATAACCCTGGAGGTTTACGGCGAGTCTATCGAGGAGGTCGAGTTGACGGCCGCGCACTGTATACGCAAGGTCGAGGACTGGATGCGCTCCAGGAAACTGGAGCTCGCGCATCATAAGACAGAGGTCACGGTTGTGAACAACCGTAAATCGGAGCAACAGGCGGTGGTCAGAGTCGGAGACTGCACCATCACCTCGAAGCGATCCCTGAAGCTCTTGGGGGTTATGGTGGACGACAAGCTCACGTTCGGGAGTCACGTCGACTATGCCTGTAAGAGGGCCTCATCGGCTATTGCAGCACTATCTCGTATGATGTCCAATAGCTCAGCGGTTTATGGCAGCAAGCGAAGACTTCTTGCCAGCGTGGTTTCGTCCATACTTAGGTATGGTGGGCCAGTGTGGTCCAGAGCGCTAGGTACTAACAGTTACCGTGGTAAACTGGAAAGCACCTACAGGCTCATGTGCCTGAGAGTTGCGAGTGCGTATCGTACGGTGTCATACGCTGCAATCTGTGTCTTGTCCGGCATGATGCCTATCAGCATCGCCATCAAGGAGGACAGAGAGTGTTTCGACCAACGTGACACAAGGGGCATACGAGGTACCAAAAGGTCATTCTGCTCCGCTGGCAGCGGGATTGGGCCAACTCCACAAAGGGCAGATGGACGCACTGACTCATACCGGAGATATCCGGCTGGGTCGGGAGACGACATGGTGAAGTGAACTTCCACCTGACACAAATCCTGTCAGGCCATGGTTGTTTCAGGCAATATCTGCACAGGTTCGGACACGCGGTGTCCCCCATGTGTCCCGAGTGCGTGGAGGAGGAGGAGACTGCTGAGCATGTCTTCTTCGTATGCCCCCGTTTCGTAAGAGCGAGGAGCAACATGATGGCTGTGAGCGGGCCTGGCACTACTCCGGACAATCTAGTCCGGAGGATGTGCGACGACCCGGACATCTGGAACGCGGTCTGTGCGGCCGCCTCTCAGATTGTTCTGGAGCTGCAACGTGTGTGGCGGGTCAACCACCAACACGCCAGTGGTAGCTTATTACCAGTCTCCAGGTAGTTAGCTAGAAGGTTATAAGAGTAAAGAGGGTGCATCACGCACAAAAGCCACTCCCCGACGTAATACTTGACCGTCGTTCCGGGAAGACCAGGGCTGGAGACTGGAGGGGTTTTAGTGGGTCGGGACAGGGATCAGTAGGTGCCTGGGCAAGTGTAACTACCCCAGCATCTCTCCCCTAGTCTCATCCCCACACCCTGAGTTCTCTTCTCAGGTGTCTGTTTGCAGATTTCCCCGCCACCTTTAAAAAAAAAAAAAAAAAAAAAAAAGGCTTTGGGTGGGGGAAAAATTGCCAGACTAGTGGATGGAGGGATTCTTCTGCCTCATCTGCAAGAAGGGCGACAAGCTGGAGTGCCACAACTACCGTGGTATCTCGCCTACCAATGCCGCCTACAAAATAATCTCACAGATCCTGTTCCGACGTCTATCGCCTTTAACCAGGAGGTTCGAGGGTTAGTACCAAGCGGGCTTCATGAGAACCCGTGCCACCACGGACCAGATCTTCTCGAACCGACAGATCTTACAGAAATGTCGCGACTATAACGTGCCCACACATCCAGAGTTGCCAATAAAATTTTCGATTTAACTGGAAAAAGGCTGAAGAAAAAACTGAAAAAAAACTGGATCCCAAATAATTTTGAAAAAAGCAAAAAAAATGATTGTGAGAGCGCTTTTCTGTTATGGGGATTGAATACAGTTTCAGTTTTGAATACAGCAACTAAAGAGATAACTCTTCACAAAAAATTACTCA
Organism: Wyeomyia smithii; assembly: GCF_029784165.1. Classification (NCBI taxonomy): domain Eukaryota; kingdom Metazoa; phylum Arthropoda; class Insecta; order Diptera; family Culicidae; genus Wyeomyia; species Wyeomyia smithii. The sequence continues at coordinate 108,598,118 of NC_073695.1, read as the reverse complement.
TTTTAATCAGAATTATGGAAAATTATGGACTGAGAAATTTCCTCTAACAACAGCAAAATTTAAAATTACACAATCAATCTATCTCAAAATTAAGAAGATAGAGCTTTTCCATTTACTTTTATCATTAAAAAAAGTATTAACGCAACATTCCCTTCCGTTACATCAGTGAAGTTTAAATTTCAATTATTTCTGACTTCGCTATCTTTTGGGATCCAAATCTTCTAACAATTTTTTAACTGCTACGTAACAGAAAATTCTTTTTTATGGTCTGGTAAATCTATTTGTTTGGTTTTAACTTAACTATGTCATGCAGTCTTTTATTTGACCGTGTTTCGTGTGAGAAGATAGAATACTGAAAATACTGTTAAGAATTGTCATAACAATTTGTCAATTTACAAAATTTACGTTTTGGAAATATTTCTGAAAACCAATCCTTAAGTGAATAAAAAACTGGATAAAACTGTATGACTGGATCACTTAAAAAAAACTGGAGGAATCCAGTTTAAACTGGATCATTGGCAACCCTGCACAAATCACATCTTCATCGACTTTACGGCGGCCTATGATATAGTCGATCGAGAACAGCTATGGTAGATCATGCACGACAACGGATTTCCGGATAAACTGACTAGACTGATTAAGGCCACCATTTCGCAAGTGATGTGCGTCGTGCGTGTTTCGGGGATACTCTCGAACCGCTTCGAATCGCGCAGAGGGTTAAGACAAGGTGATGGACCTCCCTATTTACTGTTTAACATCGCCCTTGGGGGTGTTATCCGAAGGGCGGGTATCATCGACACGAGGGGCACGATTTTCACAAGGTCTGTTCTGCTTCAGGGCTTCGCGGACGACTTTGACATCATAATACTGTCACCTCAGCTACTCAACCAGGTGAGCAATGTCTCTCTATCTCTCTCGAACACTTTCTCCAAGGTTTGCAAAGGTTATCAGGGTCGGCCGATATGACGAAAATAGCCGTTGGGTTTTACATTCTATATTTACGGTAAAGGGGGGCTTATCCTGAGGTCTAATCACATGCTAGTTACATACAATATCTTTGAAGCACTCAGCTACCGATGCTGGCTGCTCTGTAGCTCGGCAGCCTATGCCGTCACGTCGACGATACCGCTGTCGACTGGCTGTTTCCGCAACTCTCCTCCTCCCAGGCCGCAACCTTTGAGGAATTCAGCGAACCTTCGCCGTCCCACGGTTCGTTCGCTCGTCTTGCTTATTGATCCGAATCTAAATGACTTCGCTGACTGACGTACTGTCTACGCCTGATGTTGATGGTAAAGATGGCGTAGCTTATAGGTCGATCGCACGGAGGGCTTGCACGTGGCCAATGTACTACCCCTGCGACAAAGCGATATTCCAAATTCTGGGTCCTGATTCACTATCCTCATTTATTCTTTGAGGTTCACGTGCTCCAACACTAGCCATTTCTAGGCTTATCTGGCTTTTAACTTTATTTGACTAAACTGGTCTGGGCTTACCGAGTGATCAATTTGCAATGGCTGACGATAACTCGCCAATATCGGATGTGCCTGATGATCCGTTGATCTTCGCCACTGCTTCAGGTTTCATCGGTTATGATTATAGCATCGCTGTTCTAAATCGAGGTGTTACGGCAGTGAGATATTCTCATGCCCCCTGTGGTAACTTTAGCAGCTATCACCGACGGCTTCTAACCGAAACGGTTACAATATGTAGCTTAGCCAAAATGGTCATCTCGAATTTCAAAAAAAAAAACCTATACAAAATGTTCACCTGCTCGAAAAAACACCCTGTGCAAAATTTCAGCTCAATCGGACCTAAAATGGGGTGGTGCAAAGCGATTGAAGTTTGGCCTTTATGAAAACCGAAAAATCATCCAAGGGGGGGGGAAGAGGGGATTTTACGTGAAATTTCGGTTTTCGAATTTTTTTTTGATGCCAAATGACTTGCAAAAATCGACTTAGTCGTTTTTTCAATTGTGGAAGGCGGAGCTTAAAACATTTAGAATTTATTTAATGAAATTGATCGCTAGTCTCTCGAAATAGCCTGTATAATGATATACACTATAACTAGCATCGAATACATTATGTTTCATTAAGGGCGTTCATTTATTCGGCATAGGGTGAGAATTGGTCCCAGAGAATCGATTTTTGAAAAAAAAAATTTTTCAGATGACACCAATTCTCGACGTTTCATGCGTTCACCTCTTGGGTGATTTTTCGGTTTTCAAAAAGACCAAACTTCAATCGCTTTGCGCCACCCCTAATGTAGCTTTACGACGGCGGAGGAAGCTTATGCCCGACTTAAAGCCGAAGCCGGACGAATTGGACTGCGAATGAATGCGTCGAAAACGAAATACATGCGAGCGAGAGGCTCCAAGGAGAATAACATCAGCCTCCCAACTCAAGTCTCTGTAGACGACGGTGAGCTTGAGGTGGTCGACGAGTTTGTGTATTTGGGGTCACTGCCGACAATAACACCAGCAAAGAGATCCAAAGACGCATTAAAGCTTGAAACCGTGGCTACTTCGATCGAGTCGAGTGCGACGACGCACGAACCTGACGCTGTACAAAACTCTAATAAGACCGGTTGTACTCTACGAAATCGAGACAACAACGCTTCTCACGGAGGACCGACTTGGAGTTTTCGAACGGAGGACTTTCTACGGTGGAGTACAGCCGAGCGTCGGGAATGGCGACGGCGCATGAACCACGAGCTACACGCACTACTTGAAAAGAGCCCTATTGCACACCAGGCGAAAGTCAATAGGTTGAGGCGGGGTACTCACGTCGTAAGTATGCCAGACGACAACCCTGTGAAATCATTTTTCCTAAGCAACCCTGCCGGCACCAGAAATAGAAAGGTGCAGGGTGCTCGATAATTCGACCAGATCGAAGTAGACTTGCGGGAGATGAGACGCCTGGGGAACTGGCGAAACACAGCCCAAAACCAAGCAACATGGTGGCAACTTCTTGATAAAGCACGAGCCACCACGGTTCTCGTCTGACTGGTTGGTTAGTTGGCCTGAAACTCCCGAAAAAAATCTCTTCTTCGATTTTCCCTTGTTCTATTCTAATCATGTTACCTCTAGTTACCAAGAATGGAAAACTGTATTGCTACTGTTTTTTGTCGCTTAATTATTTCATTGTCATGCGGCCGTCGTTGTTTTTTTGTTTCTTACGTGGGAAACAAGGTGTGTAGTGTCAGCACTTCTTTGCGCCGAAGAAATGTTGGGAAAATATACTATTTTAGACTATAATATCTGTCTGGCGGTGGGAGGAGAATTTTATGACTATACCGGCTTCAGGAAAAGAGACTACTGCACGAAACTCTCGAGCCCTACCGCTAAACGATATTGAAAAAGTCAATTTTCATTGGCATCCTACTGCTTATGTCATGAGATAAACAACAATTCGAAAGATGTTCTCGAATTAACCATGGGCTGAACTACCCAACGATTTACTTGAAGGGCAAGTGCGTTGCACGGTAAGCGGTATTACTAAAGATAGCAGGAAAACATCTCATCTTTCGCGTCACCTCTTCTATGCTCTCTACCTCTTTCCCTAATAATTTTCCGCGTTCATATCCCTACTATAAGGCAATCCGTATTCAGCCTGAGTGACGTGAGAGGGACAACCACTATTTTTCTTATCCCGTTTTGGTACAAGATAGTGATTGGTTCTCCCTGTTTTCATATTTACAGATTCACTACGTTTTTCTTGTCGATACTGATGAGATATAGCTGAATTGATATCGAAGAAACACATTCGACACACTAGGTATAACCCATGCGTGCAAATTTCCACGGTAACCAGTTTAGCCACTTTAAAGCAGAGCAGGTGGGTATTTTTTAAAGTGTAATTTAGTTGTTTAAAGTTTAATAATGCTTGATAGTAAATATCACAGTCCCGTAGTTAAAAAGCTTTATATATAAATATGCATGGTCTTTGGAGAAATACAAGAAAACGAGAAAAATAACCTCTTTACTCTCATCTACGCTCATGAGATAGAAAAGATCGATTTTCACTCCTTCTGCTCTTGTTTGTCACATACTCGTAATGATTGAGTTAGAATCTTTTCATTTTTCAAAGCATAAGAACACCCCCCGGGTTTTAGACAAATAAAATATGAATAGCTCTCAACTTTATCGAGAATAAAAGTAATCATTATAATTCTAATGGCGAGTCATATTTTTCAAATAATTGGATAGACACTTAAAATTTGCCAGATTTTCAACTGCGATTGCAAAGAACAACGCATCGAATGAATGAAAGGTTTGCAGTGAAACCATTCTGCAATATCTAATTCATTTTTACGAGTTATTTATGTGTTGTTTTTAATACTACAATATTAACAAAGTACCTAAGATTGCAGCACGGATGATTAAAAGTGCGAAAGGACACTGCATGCATAAATTAATCAATTTATTCCAACGTTTGGTGGTTTTGCGGTAAGAGAGTGTAGAAGATGCAAAACCTGAAGACTCTTGCATTTCAAGAATTATTACCGAAGACAGAGATGCAGCAAAAAGCGCCATGAGTATGTAGCATTACCAAGCTCGGTGGGGTCGATGCACAATAAAACAAATTACTAGACAAAGGTTAAAATGAAAAAATCGCAGAATAGCACTAAAATTCAAAACTTCACTAAGGAGCTTACGATCGTATCAAGTACATTACCCGTAAACCTCTGTATACATGTTGTACTGAGAATCGACGAAATAAACTTATCTAAAAGGGGCTCTAAAGGGTCCCTCATGCGTACGGGTGAGTAGAGTTTAGTGCACCGAAAAAACGAATGAAAATTATAGGGTGCCGAACCAGGGCCAGCAACGCGCCGGGGTGATGAGAGAAGGGCCGCATGGAGATGACAAACGCGTACACTACGACGAGTTGCGGACAGAGAGGGAGAGAAAGAGACTGCGACCGTCAGCGCTAGGGTATAAAGCATGAACAGAACATAAATAAAAAGCGCAAAGCAACTGAACAGCATAATGTGGCGATCACGAAAACGAATGCGAGTGAAATTTTTAACAAATTTGAAGCCGAGTGGAAGACTCCTAGCAGGCCAAATCAGGACAGGAATGTTTTCACAGGAAATGTTTTTCTAACTAACAATTAGTATAATCCTGAATTTAAATCACATGGTAAACATTCTCAATATCACTGGTTTCAACGAGGGCTCAATACTTTTCCTTCGAACAGCAAAAATAAAATATATTCACACCGTACAAAACTTGGTGCAGGCTCTCGTCCCTCCTTCCCACTATTGTGCTTATATACTTCAGTGGGGTGCTTTGGTAACGACTGAAGCTATTTTAGGATAGTTGCACTGAAGTTGGCCTTAGGATAAGATTTTAATGTAAATATTACTGAATTTAAAAAATTAAAAAAATCGTTTTGTTTGAAAGCTTTTGATACTTTGATTTGTGTGACCTGAATGATTGAGGAAAAATTGCAACACTCACCCTAAATATTATAATAGTGTTGGTGTCGGGCGTTTGTGGTTGCCTCATCACTGTGCATTTACAGACAGTCGAACAGAGCTATGTACCGGCATTATAGCTTCGTTTCTACTTTCGAGGCCCACTTCAGAGAAGTACATAGCCTTTCTGGCTGGCATCGGAGAGCCACAATCGCGCGCTGTAGTGAAACTTGGACTTAGATTGAGGCTCCCCTGCTCTGGGGTGTCCCGGTTGATTCGGGCTCTTCGTCCCACGACCCAAAGCAGTCGGCACTCGGGCTGCCCGGCGCACAAAAGAAAATGTTGGAAAATTACAGGAAAAAAGCCGCTTCAAGTGGTTTGTCGTGAGAGTGGAAAAAGCTATACTTTTGAATTTTTTATGCTGAAGCTGCATCGCGATATTTGAACTCTTTACTGCTGGATATTAGAGCAACGCGGTCGACAAGCGTTACGTACAAGGCATTGTTTGATGCCGATGTTGTGGATTTGATATAAATAACAATCATTTCGCAGGCTGGTCTCATTTGAGACTTTCACATTTTTTTCAGGCCGACCATTGAACCACTTCAATACACGTTGATTGTAGTCAACTGTGAAATCTTTCAGAAAGTAGTCATTTTATCCTTCTTTGGCGACTTCTTCACTCGAAAACCAAGGGGCACGATATACTTATAGCAAAATCCCTTCCAAACGAAACGGATTTCCTGGGGCTGTTTAAAAGTTTGGGATCTGAAAGATTTTATGCTGGGTTAACGCTACGGAATCGGTTTTTCGAGCTTGAAGAATATTTAACCTTCTGTTTAATTGAATTGAATTTATTTCTATCAGAACTCTGCCAAGAAATTTGATTTATTGCATCCGACCATATCAGATCTGTGAGATTCATAACAGTTTGTAAAAACTAGTCCATTGTGGGGCTTTAAAAATGTATACCTGATGGATCATCTAAACGTGTAAAAACACAATAACTTCTAGTTATTGTTGGTTTGTTTGCCGCTTTCATTACTTAATAAACGGTTCTTCATAGTAAACGAAATTACCTCCTGCACGAATTGTAAATTTACCACGAATTATTATACCAGAAGTTTATTTAATACTCAAGTCAGGATAGCCGGTGAGATATCGAACCCCTTCGTGACGTTAGATGGTTTGAAGCAGGGAGACGGGCTGTCAAACTTATTGTTCAACATCGCATTGGAGGGCCGGCGTGCAAAGAAGTAGCAACATCATTACGAAGTCTCACATGCTTCTAGGTTTTGCGGAAGATATGGACGTCTTTGGTATCAACCGTAGAGTAGTGGAAGAGGCCTTCGGACCTTTCATTAGGAAGCTGTGAGAATAGGGCTCATCATTAACTCTGCTAAAACGAAATACATGCTGGCTTGTAAAAAGCATGATAGTCCAACGGATGTTGGTGCTGAGGATTAGATGGCGAAACTTTTGAAGTAGTTGATGGATTTATCTAGTTGGGTATATTAGTGACAAGTGACAACGAGGTTAGCCGTGAGATTAAAAGGCGGTTAGCAGCTGCAAACAGAGCCTTCTACGGATTGCGTAACCAGCTGAGGTCCCGTAGTCTGCAAACCCGTACTTAACTTGCACTCTACAAAACACTAATTCTTCCCGTGGCCCTTTACGGCCATGAAGCATGGACGTTGAAAGAGTCCGATCAGCGAGCTCTTATTTTTTTTTTAGCGTGGAATTTTGCGTTAAATCCTTGGCGGCAAACTAGAAAATGGTGTTTGGCGCAGACGCATGAGCCATGAAGTGTACCAGGTGTACAAATCGGCGGAATTAGTTCAGCGGATAGTTACGGCAGGTTGCAGTGAACTGGGCATGTAGCTAGAACGCCGGAAGAACGACCAGCGAAAACTATATTTAGCAGAAATCCCGAAGAGGCCGTCGACTTCGAGGTACGCCCCACACTCGTTGGATTGCTATCGACGAGGGTGCCCGCGAAATAGGTGTTAGGGGAGATTGCAGGATAGCATTCCAAGACCGTGTGACATGGCGACATATTGTGGACTCGGCATTGGATCGATAATCGATCTGTCGCCGTAAAAGAAGAAGAAGGAATCAGCTTCAGCATCAAATATAAGCTAATCGATGCTCGCAGCTTCAAATGGAGAGTCGACTACCTGGATGGAGCGCTAAACACGGCTCCGGCCCTCACACGTTACTATCTCACACCTTCACGAGTCATATGATTACACTAGATTGCCAGTTGAAACATGGACACTGGTTGCCTGATTAATGTTATCATCCGACAAAAGCTAAGTGGGAAGGTGCGACGCGATCATTGGCGCGTAAACCAGACTTCGGCGGCAGAGGAAATGCTTCGCCAACCCAAGCGTCTGTTCACCAAGATGGTGCGGCTCAAAACAGCATCTAATCTCCATGTCAGAATCGGCTGCTCAACCTCCTGATGTCAGCGTGGTACTCTAAACAGAGCTGAGATGATGGTTCCCGGCGGAACAGGGTGAAATCGCCCCGGAAAACAATGTGTTACAGACAACGTAAGAGATAATACGAATCGGAATAATCGAAATGAACGTAGGCAACGAGATAAGGACTACGATTTGAAACTTGAGACATGGAACTGTAAATCATTCTGCTTTTCAGGAAGCGACAGGATGATCCACGACGAGCTACATCCACGCAACTTCGAAGTCTAGTGCCGTGTCGAATAAACGTTGATCGAACAAAAAATAAAAAACTTCGAAGTCGTAGCGCTGCAGGAATTTTGTTGGACAGGAAAGAAGGCATGGAAAAGCAGGCACCGGGCGACTATTTTCTGCTAAAGTTGTGGTACCATCAACGAGCTGGGAACCACAGTACTGGGTAGGACACTCCAACGCGGGATGGGGTGGCAGCCAATCAACACAAGAATGTGCAAGTTGAGAATAACGGGCCGGTCTTTCAACTACAGCATCATCAACGAGCACTGCCCTCATAAAGGAAGGCCCGACGCGAGAAGGAAGCGTTCTACGGACAGCTGGGGCAGGTCTAACAGTAGGACGGGGCGCAATAATCGGGACAGATACTCTACACGTCGTAACTGATGATAACGGTCATCGGTGCGTAAACTTTATTCCGTGGTATGGTATTCCGAAGTACTTTCTTTCCCCGCAAAGATGTTCACAAACCCATCTGAAGATTACCCGACCAACAGACAGAAAATGAAAGTGACCACTTTCCAATCGACGGTAGGTTCTTCTCCAACATCATCATCATCAAACTTTCGACGTCATATAACACCCGCCGATGTCGAACGCCGCGACCAAATATCGAGCAACTACGGGACGCCGGGGTTGAATAGGAATACGTACAGCAGCTAGAGGCAGCGTTACCCACGGAAAAGCAACTTGGCGCAGCTACTCTTGAAGCTGGTTAGAGGATCTTCCGATCCACCATAGATAGCACAACTGTAGCGCTGCTGGGTACAATGAGCCCGAATCATAGAAATGACTGGTTTGACGACGAATACAAGCAGTTAGTCGAGAAGAAGAACGCAGTACAGGCGAGAATGCTGCAACGCTGTACGAGAGCGAACGTGGAACGATACCAGCAGGTACGGAAAAACCGAAACTGAGTTCTCCGAGGAAAGAAGCGCCAGCAAGAGGACCGAGATCGCGTGGCTGAGCATGCTCACGACACTTGGGAGTTCTACGAGAAGCAGAATAGCTCTCGTAAAGGCTACGTATCGCATACTGATATGTGCAGGAGCTGAGACGACAACCTCCTTATGGTCGAGTGTGCGGTGATCGAAAGGTGGAAGCAGCACTCCGATGAGCACCTGAGCGGCGATGCAGTAGAGCGCTAGGACGGTATTGCAACTGGTGCATGAGCAGAAGACATCAGGATTCCAGCCCCCGATCTCCTGGAGGTGGGGGGGAGATTGGTCCACAGAAAAACAATAAATCTGCTGGAGTGGACCAATTTCCCAGTGAGTTGTTGAAATACGGTGGAGAAACACTGGCTAGAGCCGTGCAGAAGCATGAGTTCTGGAGGAGTGGATGGAAGATATTGTGTGTCCCATCTACAAAAAGGGCTACAACCTGGAGTGCTGTAATTACCGGGCAATCACTGCTGAACGCCGCCTACAAGGTACTTCCGCCAAATACTCTGCCATCGACTATCAGCGTTTACGAAGCAGCTCGTGGGGCACTACCAGGCGGGATTCATAGGTGCCCGCGCAACCTCGGATCAGGTTATGAAGAAATGCCGCGAATACAACGTGTCCACACATCCTCTATTAAACGATTCCAAATCGGCCTACGACACAATCGATCGCGACCAGCTATGGCAAATTATACACTACTACAGATTTACGAACGAACTAACGCAGTTGGTCAATGCGACGTTGGATCGAGTGATATGTGTACTGGGGGCACCCTCGAGCCCCTTTGAAACTCGAAGAGGTTTAAGGCAAGGTGATGGTCCCTCGTTCCTACTGATTAATATTGCCCTGGAAGGTGTCATTAAAAGAGCGGGAATTAACACGAGTGGCACGATATTTGCACAGCGGGCAAGATGGATCGATCAGGTGGAAAATGACCTATGGACCCAGGCACACTGCAGGGCTGGCGCACTGCAGTCATGGATCGAGTGGAATGTAGACGACTTTTACGTACAGCAAAGGCCACACCACGGCTTAGGACTGTTTGGTTTCGGTACTCTAACCAATGTTTGGTTTCAGGTCATCTACACAGAAAAATAAAAATACTCAAATATGCGTATTTTTGTCGCAAATCAGCGGGAAGCGGGAAGGTCCTTTGGGGCAATCCACATACCACGTGGACAGATTTTTAACGATTTAAGCCCCCCCCTCTCCCCTTCCGTGGACAACTGTCCATATAAATTCTAAAAAAATTGTATGGACCGTGGACATTAGCCAACCCCCCCCCCTCCCCCAGCTGTCCACGTGGTATGTGAATGGTCCCTTTTAGGTAAAAGTGATTTACCTACTTTGCGGTACCTTCACGGGAGTCATCATTTAGGTAAAATTTAATACCTTGAAACATCAATATCAATATCAAAAACTTCATACAATTTTTTACCCAAAATAAGGTATTCGCATTTTATTTAGGGGCCATCCACATACCACGTGGACAGATTTTTAACGATTTTGACCCCCCCCCCTCCCCCTCCGTGGGCAACTGCCCATATAAATTCTAAAAAAAATTGTATGGACCGTGGACATTACCCATACCCCCCCCCCCCCAAAGCTGTCCACGTGGTATGTGGATGGCCCCTTAGCTGTTGCGTTGTTTTCACCAATTTTCATGCGTATTAGTTACCTAAACCAGTGAAAACATTCAGGTTTACGTAAATTTACGTTGTTTTTACGTGTTCGCTTGGTAATCTTTTGTGTGTAGAATAATTAAAAAAATAATGTATTAACAAATGCCATTTTTTATATTAATTAAACTTGTTCAGTTTTTATAGCTTCTCAGACACTGGAAATTTAACTGTAACATTTCTGGAAGAATCGAATAGGTAATGAGAATGTATTACTGAGATGTTGGGTTAAACCAAATTGTATGTGGACGACAGCGTTATTATGGGTGTGGCAGTAACTGATACATCTGCGCCTATTTATCTCAAGTTCATCACAAAGCTGAAGTTCGAAATTGAGCTGTGGCCTGGAAGAGATACATCTTTGGAAAAGCAGTACTTGCTACAGAGCAAAATAAATATTCAATAAATAATCCATTACTTAGCCGGCGGCAGTACTGAGATCAACAGCAACATGTGACAACAGTGTGTATGTCTGGAGGAAAATTTGTGTAAATAAAAGCTGCTCCCATCAACTGTTCAAGCATGACCGCATGAAGTGAATAAGTGCATAAACAGAGAATTGCTCATGACAAGTCCGTTAGTTACTAGCAGACCATTTAATAAACAGACTGTCTAAAAGAAACCAGCATATGCTGAACGGTTACTCATCCTCCTATACCGCCTCTGTCACAACAAATATGCAGATAGACACTTTGATTTACAGTTATTTACAATTAATAGTCGATTTAGCAAAGGTAAAATGGAATAGAAAACAAAACAGCAGCGGAAAGTAACGAATAATCAACGTCGGATTTTCTTCCGCTGTTGCTTTTTTGCAGCACATATACCGAGCGCATACCTCTGCACATACATATATACCTACATAAAAGCAGGGTAACGAATTAGTCTCACTCCAAATTCACGAGGTGCGGTTGTTAGAAAAGGGAGGAAAATCCAACGCAAGCATCATATTTCACACAAAATCAAACAAAAATTTAATTTAGCTGTTACAAGTCGTCCCTTCTGCCTTCGGTGTTTTTTTTTCTGCTGGTGTGTGACGGCAAGCGCTAAGCGGATGTAGATACAACGGAACCTACAACACTCACAGACTGGGATATTTCGAGGCCAGGGAGTAGAGAAAAACGACGCGTAAAACAGCAGCGGCAGCTTGGGCAAGGCGCTTGAATAAAACATGTCCCCTTTCCTCGGCCTCGGTTTTGACGGGGCACCCTATTCGGTGTATATTCGGTTGCCTTTCGCCGTACCGGCCGGCTGGGACAGCGCGACAGCAGAACGCAACGGGACTTCGCAGGCGATGATTTTGGTCGATTGAAAAAAGTGCCTTGTGCGATATTGACAGAGAGGCATAGGCAGCAGCAGCAATCGGTGAGCCGGAAAGGGCGGTAATAAATGCTTTGTTGAATATTTGATGTTGCACTGACAATCGACCGCTACCGGAGGGAAGTTGTTACTGAAAACTTGTCCGTTCGCTGATATTTCGCATTGCGAGTTAATTTTTGCCTGAACCGGAACGGTTTTAAAGCGTTTAAAAATATTATTTTACAATCTTTAAATTTGTTCAAGTTTTTCTCTAAATAGCCTTGCGGTTCAAGATTCAAAGAATCTCGAACCGCAAGGCTATTCAGAAACTTTTGATCGCATAACCTGTCAATGCGTCATACTAACACGAATTCGTGGAAATGCAGAGGTAAACTCTCAGTCCTGCAATAGCGTATGTCAAACTCAATTTTTTATGATTCTCAAGCATTAAAATTTGTTATATTGTCTCATTTATTTTTTAAAAGTAAGACGGTGAATAATTGAGAAGTTGTACACATAGTTAAAACTAATTGGAATACCAATTAGTTTCAACAGGATCTTTAAACTATTTTCTCGAATGATTCAGTCAAATAAAATTGCAAATTCCTTCAGTTTTTTTATGTGTTTGTCAGTTTCATCTAGATTTCCTATCAACTCAAGTGCGATCATTTTTATGTGAAGTTAAATATTTTCGAAACGTGTAATGTTATAATATTTTCGAAACGTGAAATTTGAAAACCGATTCATCTGAACTGATCCTTCTTACGAGGGATTTCAGTTGAAAAAAGAAGTGTTCTGTGTGTTGTCCCTTGCACGAAATTCAATCATAATAATGGTAGCATGGTATGGCATTGAATTTCAACAAGAAACATTAAGAAGTAGGTTGACACAGGGGTATTAATAGAAGGATGTCTTAATGAGAACAATAGAAATAATAACGATTTGTATAAACATATATAATGCGGTTATGCATAACATAACCAAACCGTAACATTATCTCCCCCTCGTACATCGTTGATTTCAGAATAATAATATTACTGCTGGAAGTTGCTGGAAGGGTTTTTTTTTATTGTATGATGATGATGAAACAAGTATAATTAAAGGCCAATCTGTCACAAAAATATGTGACTTCAATGTAAATTTAATTTCAATTCGTTGGCCTACTAAATAAGATGTAGTCGCACTGAATTTAAAATTTTCATGACCAGGTAGCAAACTAAGTCATTAAAACCTGTGGATGCGAAAGCCAATAATCTATCTTTGATAAAAAAGCGAAATTATTAGAACAGTACATTATAGGTTTACAATAAAAATTGACTTTCCGGATGCTGATAAAAAAAAACTAAGACAGATAATTGAGTTTGATAAATTTCTTATGGAAGGAAATTATACTAACTTACCCGCAAAAAAAAATTACGCTCTTGCGAGTGGCCTTCCGGCAGTTTCTCGGAACATTCTGCATGGCGGACTAAAACATGCGTGTAGGCATATTTTTGAGTTCTTCCTCGTTTTATTTATCAATCTTCCACAGTTTTCACGGCAAAATAGTTGGAGTAGATATTGAGCTTCTGGTTTTTTTAGAAGCGGATACACCAACGATATTTAGCCGCTCCACCTCTTTTTAGAGTGCTGGGATGACGCCAGATCCTGCCAAAACACAGCGTTTTCTCCCTTATAACATTTCTTGATGAACTACGCAACTTCCGGCAGGCACTTCGTGCTATAAATACCCATGGCCACGACCAGTCCGGGCGGAGGAAGAGCGGCGAGAACTCGGTGTGTGGAACGAACTTTACCTCGCAGCTAACTTTCCTCGCTGGGGAAGTAAAATACGAAGTACTCTGCCAGTCGTTACCATCCAGAGTGAGATAGGTCGCGTCGTCCATTACCAACGCTACCGGTGACTCGAATTGACCATCTTTTTCAGCCGCTGCCGCTGAAATAGAAACTGGTGGCCAAACCCGAGCAAGAAAGCTTAACGAGCAAGTCACAGGGACAGAGTACAACAGCTCTATTTTGATGGACGATGAAACATACGTTAGAATGGACTTTGGACACATCCCGGGTCGGAAATTTTGCTTTGCTAACCGTAAGGGGAATGCTCCAGGTAGGTTCAAATTTGTTTTCGCGGATAAATTCGCCCGCAAGTTGATGATTTGGCAGGCCATCTGTAGCTGTGGAAAGAAGACAAAAGTTTTCATCACTGGAGCAACCATGAATGGACAAGTTTACGAGGAAAAGTGTATTAAGAAGATATTGACGTGGGACTACGTCTTTCTTCACTATACTAAGGTACATTCTGTGAAAACTGGATTGAACCTGTAACGTTTTTGGTTTGCGGAATGGAAGATTTTAGATGCTAATAGCGCTCAAACAACTGTTCCGATTTCAATAGTTAATATACCGTTAGAAAGCTGAAATATACAAGATTTGTAAAACATGATAATTTTAGTTACCATTTTCTTATTATTCCGTGAAAATTGCGGAAAAGATTGAAGGTCGAATATCCACATACATTTTTCATACGATTGGTATATTTCCCTAACGCAGACTTCAAAAACATAGACGAAATGATTTCATGCATTCAATTCCAGCCAATTGGCATCGTATTCATCATCCAACGTAAGCGACGAAGAAAAAAAGCAGATATGGTTCCACGTGATTGGTGCTTCCCCCAATCACCCAAGTTCCCCACACTGAGTGACGGTATAAAAGGACATTCTGTGTTGAGAGAAGATCTTTCCCTGGTAGACCGTCAAGGCGAACAGTTCGGCTTCCCTTCGATCTGTGTTAGACCCCACCAGTGGTAATCTAATTCAGACATCGTTGTTGGAATACAGCCCGAAATTGGACGTGAACGACACTGGGACCATTGAAAGACTTGGAAGCCGTTTGGGTGCTGCCGATAGTGTAGGTATAGTGTGTCGTATATCAAGCGTGTGTGTCTGAGTAGCGTGTGGGTATATGTATGGGTGTGTGAATAGCGTGTGTGTATGTGTGAGTGGCGTGTGTGTGTATGTGTAAGTAACGTGTGTGTGTATGTGTAAGTAACGTGTGTGTACGTGTAAGTAACGTGTGTGTGTATGTATGTGTGTGTGAGTGTATGTGCGTTTGTGTATGTGTGTGTGCATGTGTGTGTGCATGTATGTGTGTGTGCATGTATGTGTGTGTGAGAAGTGTGTGTGTGAGTAGTCTGTGTGTGTGAGTAGTGTGTGTGTGAGTAGTGTGTGTGTGTGAGTAGTGTGTGTGTGTGTGTGTGTGAGTAGTGTGTGTGTGTGAGTAGTGTGTGTGTGTGTGAGAGAGTAGTGTGTGTGTGAGTAGTGCGTGTGTGTGTGTGTGTGTGAGTAAGTAGAGTGTGTGTGTGTGTGTGAGTAGTGTGTGTGTGTGAGAGTAGTGTGTCTGAGTAGTGTGTGTGTGTGAGTAAGTAGTGTGTGTGTAAGTAGTGTGTGTTTAAGTAGTGTGTGTGTTTGAGTAGTGTGTGTGTGTGTGAGTAGTGTGTGTGTGTATAGCGTGTGTGTATTACGTGTATGTGTGTAAGCAGTGTGTATGTGTGTATTTCGTGTATATGTGTATGTGTGTATGTGTTTATAACATGTGTGTGCAAAAATGCATTTATCCGAGGTTAATATATTTATGACAGAATACTTGTATAGGCAACAAGTTAATTATTTTTCCAATTAGTACTTCAATTGGTATTTCTATGATAGTGACCATAATTTTATGCTAGTTATTTTCAGCACTGAGCGTGTTTTGCGTTTATTTGTAACATGGGACTAACCAAAATCCATATTTTTCTAATCAATTTAGCAACAAAAAGCTATTTCTTGCGATTTTTTAAGAGCACTGGGTATGTGAAGAATTTTCTGAGGTTTAAGCAAAAAGTGATGAGAAATTACATGGGACTGTTATGCATTTATGGGCAGTTCATGTGGGTATTGGTATTTGTAGGCTGTGGTTTATGACAGGTGTATGTGGTTTTTTGTGAAATGTTCATGGATTATTGTGTATGGTATTTGTACGTTTGGTGTGTGTTATATACTATGGCTATGGCAGAATTAAACCTTTACACCCACCATAGTCCCACGGCAAGCCTACGTTTGTGCACTGAAGCACATACCCTTTAACTTTATTTGCCTTTCATCCAGTCACACGGTGGCCCCATGAAGTTCTGGCCCGATCTAGCCACTACGCCTGGGATGTATTAGAATACTACAAGCAGAATAATATTGATGTTATCGAAAAAAGGATTAATCCACAAAACTGCCCACAGTTTTGTCCCATCGAAAGGTATTGGGCAATAGTCAAGCGTAAATTGAAGAAGTGTGGCAAATCAATCAAAACATCATCTGATGTGGTGAAGTGGTGGAAAAAATGGCCGATGCGGTTGATGGTGCCACTGTACAGAAATTGATGGGAGGTATTCGACGAGAAGTTCGAGATTTCATCAGAACACCAGACAAATATTTTTTCTTGTATTGTTTCCTTTAATTTTAATAAAAACCTTACGAAAACACATTTTTATCAATTGTGTGCGTTATTTTCTCATAGATAAATCGGAAATTGTATGCGGCCAAATTCTGAATGAAACAATCCTTATTATGCAAAAGGTGGAAAGGCATGCGGCTGCTCATCGATCCACCGCAAGCCACAGTGATGGCATCCATTAAGTACATCTCGCAGGTTCTGATCAGCATTTTGAAACAAATTTTCGTTTTTTTGCTGTTAATGACTAGCGTCCAGTAGCCACTGAGGGTTTGAATCTGGACAAAATTTCAAATGCCGCTTCCTTCCTACGTCCCATATCGCCGATTTTCCCAAGTATTTCCTCCTATATGCTTGAAGTACTGTGTGGAAGTCTCATGGCTCCGTGGGGACTCTGGCTACCACATTGGAAGCGATTCAAAAAAGCGCCTGCTTTCCATGCTAGGAGCGATTAAATTATCATCTTGTTGGTGCTTCCACGGAAACCGAAAGCACCGGTGGTACTCGGGATTTAAAACAACAGTACCACGTTGGTCCTCCTACAATAAAGTTGCATTGGTTGCGAGCCTTGCGGCCGATTCTTCAACATAAGCAACATCAAAGTGCACAGCCGTCACCTAGGATGCACCGATGATGACAAGCAGAAATTTCACGCGCAGCTGAGGCACGAATACAATCGCTGTTCAACACCCGCTTAGGACTCGCTTAGACATTAGTATGACGACCAACGGATCGGATTTTAAGGTAATGGACGAATTAGTCTACCTTGACTCATTGGTAGCTTCGGCCAATGATACCAGTTGTGAGCTTTGGAGGCCTATTATCAACCAAATTGCTGAAAAAGAGTCAGCGAGCATTCGATATTTTTGAACGAAAGGTGTTAAGAACGATCTTCGGCGGGTTGCATTGAAGTTGTCTTGTAACCAATAATTGTGAATTATTATTATGTTTTATTATAAAAAAAGTTTATCACAAAAAACAGCATTCATTCAGTTTGATACCAATACGTAGTTTTAGCAGATTTTAATTCGTTCCGATTTAGCAGCAGTAAATCGTCGTATGACATCATCATAATCAATAGAGAGTGGTTTGCAATTGACAACAAAGCCAATCCAATCAATCGATTAAGGATTAAGGATGCGGATGTCACTCTTCTGAAGGTGAAGGTGTCATCCACCTGAACAAGTCTCAATCAAAAATATTATAATATGCAGAGAAATGCTACTTCGGTTTTCAAAATATTGCGAAATTCTGGTTCGAATCTGTTACTGACACATCAAACCACGTCACTATTTGACGTGTAAATGCTTCTTGCGTGAAATATCATACTGCAATAAAACCGTTTGGAAAAACAAATAAAGCTAAACCGCCACGAAACTCACGATAACGTATCACCGATGAGATTCCTGCGTTCGGTAGAACCTTGTTATGTTAATTTTTCGTGTACCTCACGTAAGTAAAACCCTCAGTCAGCTGATAAGGGTGCAGTTATATTGTCTCAAAAATTAAGAAACCATTAGCGATGAAATTCTCTTCTTCTGAACTTGATTTCGAATTAATTCGGCCTATTTCGAATACATGCACAATACACCGGGACACTGTTATATGGGGAAAAAACGATGGTGTAATTTTTTCGCTCCCATGCACTTTTCGTGTTCCTTATGGGTCCTAAAACAACCGTGTAACTTTTCAGATCGATCGGTAGAACTATATTTTTTAAGTTTCCATACGATTTTATATGAGAAAATCCACTTAGGCATGCTGCAGCAGTATAGTATATAGTAAAATTCAATAGTGAGCCGTTCGTTAGACATTCGATCAGTTTGGGGCGAATAACTTTTTCTACAAGCATCGTAGCCCCTTACGGTCTTCAGAAGAGTTTTTCCCAGGAAAATTTCCTACAAATTTCATGTATTGATATATTTTCAGGAGCAAACTGGACATCTTTAGAGAATAAGTTTTGGAAAAGTGGATTTTTCCATATAAAATCGTATGGAAACATTAAAAATCGGGCGCAAAAATATAGTTCCACCGATCGATCTGAAAAATTACACGGTTGTTTTAGGACCCATAAGGAGCACGAAAAGTGCATGGGAGCTAGAATTTATTTTTCGTCCCACCCTAATGCACAATCATAGGATGATGCAGGCAAACTTTTGCTACTCATAAAATACACGATCTAATTGTACACGCTATTTGTAAGACCAGTACCGGCGGTTGTTTCGTGGTACGGTAGGGTTGTAGTAATAAATCACCGCTACCACAGCTGCTATCCTAGAAGCTATCCAATATCAAGTATTCACGCTTCCACCTGAGGCAATAAAGTATACCGACCACATACGACTGACCTTTAGCAGTATGTGGAGAATTTAGTGAAAATGCTCGTTTTGGGTTTTGCAGTTGATTTGAATATATAAAAACTTATTATATTCAAACACGTTTTTCTCTTATAATATTAAAGTGATGTGATGCTTAAGAATTTCACTGTCATATAAGCTTGAGATCAAAATGAAGAAGTATATTGAATTTAGTGTACCTATTAGACTGAGACACTGGTGTTATTTTCTCGCTCCAATGCACTTTTTGAGTACCTTATGGCTCCTATACTGCCGTTCCACGTATAATTATCCTAACGTGCATAAGGTTTGTGTGTAATATGGGACAGCTATGCTTGGAACGTCAGTATAACTATTGTGTATTTTCAGATTGGTCAGCGAAACCCTAATTTCACGCCAAATTTGTTAAGTTTCCATAGGATTTTATATACATATATTCTCAAAAAGTTGCTTAGTGTTACGTTATTTCTTATTATGGATTTGTTTAATTGCATCATAACATGCATCGTCCTCTTTCTCTTGTGCTTGGAAGATATCTCGTGTAGTTCCGCTTACTAAAACCGACAATCAGGCTTTTTTTCTCCTTAGAGAAATACTACCGTGTAGGAGATTATTTTTCACTGCGAGGACAAAAGCTCTCACACTGGTAAGCAAAGCGACGCACTTGCTTGGAGAGAGCACCTAATTGTGTGTATCTGAGGAGCATACAAAAAACACCGCGGTGGAATCTGGAATACCTCTTCGGAGAGATAATAAACTGGTGTGATTTCTCACACAAAAGAACGGTACGCTTAATAACTACACAACAGAGCTCACTACAGTGTTTTTACTGTATGTCTCTTAAGCAAACATCAAATGAGGGGAAAATGTAGGTAGGTAAGTATATTACGTTGTTTGCTTTGCATCTCGAAACTGAGAAAAATATATCCAGTCGCCCATCCTCGAATGCTATGGAATTTATCTCAGCAGTGTTCACTGCGGCTAGCTCTGTGGATTTTCACCAAAGTGATTCTTGTGTTGCTCAGCTTTGATGTAAGCAGCAAGTACGTAAGATTTTTGCGAGCAACAGAAACACAGCACAAAACAGAAAGAAAAGTGTAGTGTCAAAAAACTTGCTACACGTAACGCTCATGCTGTACAAGAAGTAAACAATCACTCTGTTCTTCTCATATATTGAGGAGAATACCAAGTCTGCCGACAATCCTTCCAATGACTCTTATAATCGTTCAATCAGTGTGCTTCCTGCTCTATAGACAGAGCATGTTGTTGGCATGAATGTTAGTTGCGAAACAACTGCCTATTCAATGCAGAACCAATCATTATGTACTGCTGTTTCTCTCTGAATATCGTAAATACGGCCCTTTACTATCCCCCTTATGAAACTAAAAACGCGACAGTTGTTGCGCATTGGATCGAATGCTTTTCACGATTTTGATACTTCTGAATTTCAGCAAATCATTTGACTCTATAAGCCATAATCTGTTTTGTATGAAATCGAAAAATATGTTTTCGCTTGAAAATGGCGCTAGCGAACTAGTTTTCTCATAACTTTCGGATCGATTTGAATCTGTAGAGTTTGATAATGCTAAGTCTGACTAGTCTGATATTTCAAGTCTAATTTTCGAAATTTTTGAACGATCTTCCAGAACAATTCACGCACTATCAGTGAATAAATACTAAAATATGAGAAAAACAAAAACAGAGACGACCAATTAACTCTTAAAGTATATTTATACATGATATTTGTCAGAAATTTTTCTGCAAAAAAACTTTTCTGGAGGCCGTAAGACGCTAGAATGCTTGTAGAAAAAGTTATTTACCTCAAACTGGATTGAATATAAATTGAACCGTTCGTTGGATACACAAACCAATTACCGTTTCACGATGACGTGAGAATTTTTTTCAATTCATAATCGGACAGCCTTCTGCTCTTACTTTCACGGGAACATTGTTATTCCCTAAGATGATTTTGCTTTAATTTTGCAACATAAGATAATTCGTAAAGAGTCTAAATGCGAGGTCACTCTTCTTCGATTGGTGGTGGTGTTTTCTTGGCCTAATCTTCTCCCTCGCTGTGTAATTTAGCGATGCTTGTTTGACGATGTTGTTTGTTCTTACTACGCTCATTAAGAATTAACATCAAAAACCAAATCAAATATCGCAGCCTCAAAAAAGGCTGCAATCTTGATGTTTCCAGGAATTTTCTGTATGTATTTTATTATAGTCAATTGGTAGTTAATAATGAAGATAATGTAAAATAGTTCATTTGATTTCAATTTTTGATGATTTATTAGGGATTAAGCAGATAGTTCGAGTTGGAATCAGTTTTTACATAGTGTGAAACATGTACACTACTGTTAATTATTTTATTTTATTTCTACGTACAAAGAGTCGGTTTTATTTCTCAAATCACGTGTGATAAGTCCGTGAAACACATTCTACTTAGCTGCTGAAAAAAAAGTCTGCCAAGTACAGCGATACCCGTAAAGAGCTTCTATAACCTGTGAACAACTATATAAATAAGATGTCTCTCTCTATAGCTACAAGTACATTCACTGTCAGTACATACATTTACCGTGCGCATTGCGCTGCTATATGTATAGCGATGTCGAGAGTTTACCGTCTAATAGTTGGATAACGTTGCACTGTGGCCGAGATTGCGGAGTGCAAGGGGGTGGTACGCGAACCGAGCACCATTCAATTCACTCGTACTCACATCGAAGAGCTAACAAACAAAAAAAAGTGAGAGGTTAGGAGAGAAAACACATAAATTCAAACACTTTATGTTGAATAGTAGTCTCGGTGGCGCCCGGACCGCATTATTATGTATGTACATTCCTTTCACCAGCGCTCAGTTGAATGCACTGAAGATTTGAGAAAATGTTTTCCGTTGTCGAGCGTGGAAAGTTTCTCAATCATGCCGAGCAGGGAGTAACAGTTTTGATTTTGTCCGCCACAGCACTTCACCTTCACTCCTGTGTGCTATCAGATCCAGTAATCGAAAGATATTTGCCCGAAAACCCTTTCAAAAGTCAGGTCGCATTATATGCTCTCGTCTCCTTTGACATCAATTTACCCCGAACCTCTCCAATGCCGATTTGCCGCTACCACCAGGCTGCCGGCTGCGGTGGCAGCGACGAAACGTGGAAAGCTTAAACCAAACCGCATGTTATATCTCAGCTTCTCGGAGCGGCTCCGACCAGCAAAGGCATCTTTACGGTTCACAGGACCGTGCGACTAGCTTGGACTCGGGACTGCTGCTGTGTGCTGTGGTTTGGTGAGAGGTGGCAAAACGGCTGACAGTGCCAAGCATCCAAGTACATGTCAGGAAACTTGAAACGTTTGCAATTTGGCGTTCCTCTCGACGTGGGATTGCCGTCTTGCTCGGGATAACGCAAAGATTCACGTTGGGTCGGTTTGCTATGGTTCGGTTGGCCGCCGATTCGTGGCCGCGGGCTTGGATGACAGTTTGCAACAGCTGAAATTGGAGTATTATTAATTGAAATTGATGCAACGAATTAAGGGGAAACTGATCATCGATCTGATTCGTGTTTGTAAATATTCTACCAAAGCAATAAATTACTCTATTTAGAAGTCCAACGTATATTAATTGTGGAAATTGATTCTATCGAACAAACTAACTTTCGTATCATAGATCAATTATTAACCAACTTCATATTAAACATCTTAATTCATTGATAACTTTTGATCAGAAGATTTGCACAAATTAGGTACTTTTTCAACATTCTACTCAAAGTTACCTCTGTAACCAGTTTTGTTAAGAATGTTCGAAAATTTCCTTCTAAATTCAAATTCAAAGGGAATTATTTTGCCGACCATATGATCTGTTTTTTCCCTAGTTGGTGTCTGTATCAAACTATCATGCTGATTTACTCAGAGAAGCTGTAGTATTGACACTTTGAAAGCAAAAACAAACGTTTATATCAAGTGTTGTAAATATTATTCGTTTGAGATTTTTTTAAGATTGATTTTTTTTATATTGCGGCATGCAGTTTTATATAAAAAATGAAATAATAGTTTGTCCTGTCCTGTCCTACGTTTTAGTTGAGTGTATCTAGCTGTTTAGGTTATCACTAATTGATAAAAAGTTCGAATTCGCTTTTTAACATAATTATGCTCACTTCAGTATTTTGTAGTGTGACTTTTGGTTTTAATGACAGCTGTAAATCGCTTTGCATAGAATCCACAAAAGTTTAGCGACAAGAAACAGGTAGCGCAGTACACGAATCACGAATTATGGACCATTAATGTGTTTCATTTTCTGATTTGGCTTATAAATCATATATATAATATCAAAATATTTGCTTCAATTATTTGCAAGAAATATGTTTGCTGTTGTATTTGCAAAACAAAAAAAATAAGTAAACATTTGCTTCCGCTACTGAGCGAATATTTGCTTGATTTTTTTATTTGTTTATACTAAAATTTGGTATGAGCAAACTACAGCAAATGGGTACAAGTGTGACATTTCACATGATATGTTTAGATTCTTTACGAAGCATTTCAATCTGCTTTTGAAGTTTACAAGTAACGAGAAACTGTTTTGTTTTTTTTTTTGTTGTATCGTCAAAGAATATTTAAATTCAACGTGCCAGTCATTCTTCGTTTACCCTGTAGAAAGAATTTATTATTTCATTTCTTTTTCACGAACGGAATATAATTTTATAATTGCAAGCTTGTTCACTTAATACGTTGAAATTTGCTTATAATTGATGTTGAAATATGTATTGTACGGAATCCTGTTTTTTATCAATAAAGATTCCGTTTCCGAAAGGGTGTGGAAATTGGCTGTGTTAAGGTGAATCGGGACGGTGGCTTTTTTTTGTACAATTTTCAGGTTAGGTTTCATGTCACTTGACGATTTTGAGCGTAAAAATCTCAGCTTCCATTTAATAAATAGGGCTCGAATTGCTACTCTATGCATGTGTCGGTAGTGCAAACAAACCATCAAAGTTTTACACTTGTAATCTTAATGATTTTCGAGAAAATTACCTTGTAAAATTTGGACAAAATTCGAGCACGGAGTTTCCTTAAACCTTAATGAGCAGGAAGTTTTGATACAAAGTCGACACCAGTGTTGCGATTGGAGTGCGAAAATAAAACCTTCTTCACACTCCTGCCGGAGCACGAGCAGCATGCTATGTTTTCCAAATCATATTTGCACACTTTGGTGAAGCTCCTGAAAGCTCACGGCTCCAGCCGGAGCGCGACTAGCAAAAGCAACACTCCGGTTACTCTTTTATATTCAACGCTCCGACGTGATATTTATCACGCCGGAGTGCACCTATATGAGCAATGATTGCATTTGGGCGCAAAAGTAATTTGCACCACATGTTTAATACAATGTACCTATGCTATCATACGATAGTTTGCGCCAAATGCTGCGTATGAGGTATCTCTTTTGCAATGAATTGTCGGCTTTTTGCTTAGATAACTGGAAATTATTGAAAGGTTAGACCAGGCATGGGGAAAACACAGCACACCAAAGCGCGTGGGGCCCATCTGCTAACAAACACACCACGCAGGGCTATTCGTATTACCCTCCGTCGCTAGCTAAAGACAAAACACTGGAGAGCCATTCGTGAACACGCGAGCCGAGGGTTTTTAACTTCGCCACATGAGGCAACCGAGGGCTCGCAGTTTGGAGGAACACACAAGCATTGGTCGCCACGACGAGATCGACAATGGTATATTATTGGAAAGCTTGACGGTAGTCATCGCACGCAACCACCTGCAATTTTTTCTCATATGTATTTTAGTAAACATGATGCGTTTGAGAAAACACGCGTGAGCAAGCGGGCTTCGGAGGGCTCGCGAATTCGGAAACACTCAGACCTGTGTTTGCCGAAGCTTCTGAAGGGCTGTTTTATTTAGAACACTGTGGGGTGGGTTTCCGTGAATAAAAAAAAAGTAATACATTACAATCCGTTTTGGGTTTGGTCCAGTTGGCTCCGTTCGGTCCGGTTCGGACCGGTTTTTTCGAACTACAGTTTAATGACAAATCAAACAATGTCTGATATGCATGTTAGAAACAGTTTGATGTAATGAAAGGAATGCAAAACAAGTTTTGTTGTAAAATTTGAAAGACTTCCTCAAACCGTTTTTTTTTTTGTCGAAGGGTAAGTGCCCCGGAACTCCGGCAGCGGTTTCTCCCTCAGATTGTCTACAGCATTCTAATGCAAAGTGTGACTCATTACCAGATAGAAAATTGTATAACCTAAAAAACCTGACGGAGAAACCGCAGCCGGAGTTGTTCCATATATCGTTTATATTACAAAAAAAAAAAAAAATCAGAAAATGTTCTCCATGTTTTTGCACAGTGGTAGAATCGTGTCCGCTGTAGTACACTCTTTGACCATGCGTCAAATATTTGTCACTTTTTGACAGATAAAATTTTCACAGATTTTTAGAAAATTATTTGACAAACTTATTACACTAAGAAAATATTTATCGCTGGTTCGTTCCTCGGTTGATTGATTATCAAAAAATATCGTTGTCGAAAAAAACGCATGTATCCATGACTGTTCACCAAGAGAAAATTTGCCTGTTTGTCATTTACGAGTTTTTACAACTATGTCAAAGAAAATAATCTTCGTTCTTCTGTCTTGCTGCTGTGGTAAATATTCAAAGTATTTGGTCAATACTTTTTTATACTAAAAATCCAACGAAAAGCAGCGTGATACAGCGCAAGCACATCACTCTGCTTCCTGCCTAAAAAATGGAGAATCGCGACGCTGGATATTTCCGGTGAAGGCGTTAAAGAAATAAAAGAACGAAACAACCTAACAATAAACCTCTGAATCACACACACATTACGCGATTGATTATGTCAGAGATGATCTGCATGAAGTGTCCAGCTAGTAGCGCTGAGGAACAAACTTATCAATGCTGAATGAATTAAGCGCAATAATTAAACATGTTTACAAATTTTTCACAACAATAAATAATATAATTATATTTTAGTATTTTTTTTTTCATTTCTCGGACCCTTACTTAAATGCATTTGAATGATGTTGACTTCTGATATTAGAGTGCTTTTTAGTTGGGTGACGGCCTAGCGAACACCCAACGAGCGAATCACCACTGTATATGAGAAATTCCATTAATATGGCCCAATTTATTAGTTTTTTAAAATTGTTATTTTTGATTTGGCTGAAACTTGCCACTTACAGACATGTAATTGCATTTTTAGTTTTCAGGGGAAAAACTTTAAACTTTGATCAGAGTTTACCATTTGTTCTTCAGATTTTGAAATAAAAACTGTTAAACACGCTATACAGCTTGTGCAAATAAGGTTTGTAATTAGTTGGTCAAAGTTTGAATTTCGTTTATCGAGGTAGATGCTTATTTTTCGCCGCTGGAAGTATGCCAAGATTACATAACAGACTATTCAAAGTAAAAACAAAAACCCAGCCTCTTCTGCTTCTTATAACGTGGTATCTATATAGCTCTGTGAATAAATAAATATTCCCGTTCAATCATTGATTTTATTGTCATAAAAGTAATTAATGATAAGGAACATTACTATTAAGTCCTATCCCACCAGTTTCGATTGCAATTTCATTCGCGAAAAGGAAAACTAATCGCAGCAAACACAAGCTGTGTGACGCTCCGTGGAGCGCTCCGGAGCGATGCATATGCCTGCAGCTCACGTCGGAGTGCGAGGCGGTCGGAGTGGCTGCTATGATGCTCCACGTGCGCGCGGAGCAAATGAAATAGAAATCCAGCGTGTGCATGGGTTGCTTGGAGTAAACTCCACTGTGTGTATAGCTGATAATACGCACTCAGGAGGGCCCGCCAAGCAGTTGGAGCGAGTGAGCTTTGCAACACTGGTCGACACTGCATCTACTTCCGATTCCTGTCGTTTGCGATGGTTATATGGCTTTCTGGCGTGGGTGCACGGCTCCCGTGAATGAACACTGGTTCTTTGAGCGCACTAAAAGAGATGACAACCGAAAGGAATCTTCACATAGAAGTCATTGTGAGCCCATGAGCCGTCCATATGAGTCGGTTCACAGTGTTGAGTGAGCGGTTCAGATCCGCTCTGCAAAAAGCAGTTACAAAAAGACAAATCAACAACGAGTTTCCAAGAAAATATAAAGTTTGGAACATTCAGGGCAATATTTCCGAGTGGCACACAAATTATGCAAGTGAAAACTAGATTCAGTATTTTTGCTAGGGAGATTATTTTCTAAAAATAATTCGCATCGTGTAATAGCACAACAAATATATGAGCAATTCTCGCTGAAACTAGGCCACTAGGTGCACAAGGTCTTTCAAATTTGATATAAATGCACATAGTTATTAGAAATAGAGAAAAAATGATGATGCCATTTTTGTTTGATCGAATTTGTTGACCCCTTGGTCACCAAGGGGCGAAACAGTTTTCAGAAAAGTTGAAATTTTAGCAATTCTTGATGTATTATTTGAGCTATATCTCTAGAATTCGTAATGTAAAGTACTACAAGTAGCACTCTTCTGTAAAGAGGAATGATCGGGCTTTCATTTGAAGTGATCAGAATTTAGGCCGCCATCTTGAATTTGGCCGCCATCTTGGATTATATCAGAAAAATGAAATTTTGATCGTGTTTGCAACTACCGATTTTCGATCTGAGACCAGAATTGGAAAGCTGAGAAAAAATCCTATAAGATGCAAGAAAAAAATTTGGTGAGCATCAGTGTTAACCCATCAAATATAGCCATTTTCCAAGCTGAGTTTCAAAATATTCATCGTACATCGCGCGATCAACGTAGTAACCTGTCTATTGAGACCAAGTGGATGCACATGTTATGTCCATATATGTCCATATATCATAATCGATTGATGCTACAACGAGTACGCCACTACTAGGTTTTTTAATACTGAGCAGTTCCACAAAATATGTCCCAGTTTTAATATTTTATTCAAATTGTCATTTTGAATTTGGCTGAAACTCTGCATAGACGTTTCTATAGGGTAAAGACGCCATTCTGTGCTACTGGTTTAATATTTTGCAACACGACTCATTTTTGAGAAGCTATCGAAAAATGCTATTTTGGGAACTTATTGATGATTACAAACATTTTCAGGGTCAAAACGGTTTTTTTGATTGGTATGACGTCTTCTATAAAGTTGTAGTTAATATTTTTGTCCCTCCGAAAAAATATACACTTAAAAATTATTATTTTTTTCTTGAAAAAAGGCAAGAGAAAAATAAAAATTTATCGTCAGGTTTCAGCTTTTATCGCCCGGGAGACCAATGAAGACATTGAGACCTAATCTTTTGCAGGAAGATAATCTGCATTATGAAAAACCATCATGCAAAACTTCAACGCTCTAGGACATCATTTACCTCCCGGGCGATAATAGGTAAAATCTGACGATAATAGAGCCGATATCTATCCAAAAGGCTCATTTTTTTAAAATCTATTTTTTTTATAAGAACTACAAAAAATTACTGAAACAATGCAACCAAAAAAAAAAGTTATAGAGTGTATATTTTTTTCGGAAAGACAAAAGTATTATCTACAACTTTATCGAAGACGTCATACCGATCAAACAAACCGTTATGGCCCTAAAAATATTTGTAATCATAAATACCTTCCCAAATAAGCATTTTCAGTAGCTTCTCAAAAATGAGTCGTGCTCCAAAAAATTAATCCATAGAATGAAATGACATTTTTTGTCTATAGAAACGTCTATGCAAGGTTTCAGCCAAATTAAATATGACAATTCGAATAAAATATTAAATCTGGGACTTATTTTGTGGAACTGCTCAGTAATAAAAAACCTATCGCTTTGTTAGTATAACACATGCTAGTGTTGTACTCATTATTCTCACTAAACTTAAAAAAAACAATAGTGGCGTACTAGTTGTAGCATCAATCGATTATGATATATGGACATATATGGACGTAACATGTGCATCTACTTGGTCTCAGTAGACAGGTTACTACGTTGATCGCGCGATGTACGATGAACATTTTGAAACTCAGCTTGGAAAATGGCTATAATTGATGGATTAACACTGATACTCACCAAATTTTTTTCTTACATCTTATAGGATTTTTTCTCAGCTTTCCAATTCTGGTTTCAGATCGAAAATCTGTAGTTGCGAACACGGTCAAAATTGCATTTTTCTGATATAATCCAAGATGGCGGCCAAATTCAAGATGGCGGCCTAAATTCTGATTACTTCAAATGAAAGCCCGATCATTCCTCTTTACAGAAGAGTGCTACTTGCAGTACTTTACATTACGAATTCTAGAGATATAGCTCAAATAATACATCAAGAATTGCTAAAATTTCAACTTTTCTGAAAACTGTTTCGCCCCTTGGTGACCAAGGGGTCAACAAATTCGATAAAAAAAATGGTATTATCATTTTTTCTCTATTTCTAATAACTATGTGCATTTATATCAAATTTGAAAGACCTTGTGCACCTAGTGGCCTAGTTTCAGTGAGAATTGCTCATATTTAGCACAAAATTAGCAAAGAGGCTTTGTTATCTTTTAGGCAAACAGGATTCTGTGCTAATATTTGCTATAGTGTAATAGCATAGCAAATGTGTTTTCCCGAAGAAAAATATTAGGCTAATAAATTTCATGAGAAATATGCCAAATATTTGCTCCGTGTAATGTCCGCTTTACACTACACCACGTATATTTTAGACCGCCATCATGCAGCTTCACTCATCTCAGTGGCATGTCCTCCTCAGCGTACGAAATCATGACCTCACCATGTGTTTTGATGCAACCACGTTGATTTGTAATGCTTGGTAAACAGTTGATTTTATTATGAGGCAGTGGCAACTATATTGCCATCAACAATTTTCGTTTTTTTTCTGATTGATAATTATTAGCTATGACCAGAAATCAGAAATAACAACAAAAAATAGATGAATTTATTAGTTAACTGACCCAACAATGTTGTAGGTCTTACATACTACTGACAGCCTTTTGATCCAAGCAGAACTATTTTGGACTTATCCGTTTATAAAACATTACGTTATGTTTCTTTGAGGCCATGTGAAATAGGACGTTTTGTCAGCAATACACGAGTTTGAACTTTTCTTTGCATCTTAGAGCATGGTTCATCGTTTTGGTAGAGCACATCATTGTTACCAGTAATTGTTTGTCAGGTTTTCCATGATTTATGAACCTTTTAATTAAATTGCGCCACTACTCAAAAATAAAACATATATCAAAAATAAAATATATAACAGGTGAAAACGAAAATTTTGTATTTTTTTCACTGTTGTCGAATAAGGTAAAAACCCAAAGAAATAATGTACATTGGAGACAGGTCTGAACCGGCTTTCTGACGAAGCATTTTCATGATTCCGAAACAAAAGCGTTGTATTCACGTTGATTTTTCGACCAGTCCACTGTTTGCAGTTCATTGCTCTCCAGTTATTTTTGTACACCAAGGAACCTTAAAACCCCAAAGAAATCTTCAATTGGACTACACTGAGGTAGACTCGTTGGGTTGCGTATATTGGGTACAAATTGGGTTAAATGGTTTTTCAGGAACGTTTATGTTTCTTGTTGTTATAATATGATTAAGGGTTTTTTTGCCTAAAACACATACCTTCCATTGGTATGGTGTTTGTGAAGAAACGGAATCAAAATTTTCTTCAAACATTCGTTCGATTCTTGATTGATAGCCAAACTACTGAAATTGAACCATGATTTAGACAATAACAACAAAA